>NW_027597882.1:0-61588 GCF_964194155.1 Cetorhinus maximus
CAACAACTTCCATTTGTATGGCACTGATAACAGAACAAAACATCCCAAGGCACTTCACAGGAGTGTTATCAAATAAAATATGACACCGACCACATAAGGAGATATTATGACAGATGTCCAAAATCTTGATCAAAGAGGTAGATTTTAAAAGCGGTGAGGGTGGTAGAGTGGCAGAGCAGAGAGGTCGAGGGAGCGAATTCCTGAGCCATTTGGGGCCTCAGCAGCTGAAAGCATGACCTCTAGTGGTAGAGCAATTAGAATCGGGGATGCTCAAGTGACCAGAGATCTACAAGGGTTGTAGGGTAGGAGGAGGTTACAGAGGTAGGGAGAGGCGAAGCCATAGAGGGGTTTGAAAACAAGGATAAGAATTTCAAAGTTAGGGTGTCATTTGACCGGGAGCTCATGTAGGTCAATGAGCACGGGGGATATGGCTGAACGGGACTTGGTGCAAGTTAGGATATGAGCAGCAGAGCTTTGGAGTACCTCAAGTTTACGGAAGGTAGAATGTGGGAGGCTAGTCAGGAGAGCATTAGAATTTTCTGACCAGCATCAGAGGTTTCTGACCAGGAACTGAACTGGACTAGCCATATAAATGCTACGGCTACAAGAGCAGGTCAGAGGCTAGGAATCCTGTGAATTTTGACTCCCCAAAGCCTGTCCACCATCTACAAGACGCAAGTCAGGAGTGTGATGGAATACTCTCCATTTTCCTGGATGAGTGCAGCTCCACAACACTCAAGAAGCTTGACACCATCCAAGACAAAGCAGCCTGCTTGATTGGCACCACATCCACAAACATTCACTCCCTCCCCCGCTGACTCACAATAGCATCGGTGTGTACCAGCTACAAGGTAGAAGGACAAGGGCAGCAGATAGATGGGAACCCCACCACCTGGAAGTTCCCCTCCAAGTCACTCATCATCCTGATTTGGAAATATATCGCCGTTCCTTCACTGTTGCTGGGTCAAAATCCTGGAACTCCCTTCCTAACATCACTGTGAGTGTACCTACACCAGATGGACTGCAGCGGTTCAAGAAGGCAGCTCACTGCCACCTTCTCAAGGGCAACTAGGGATCTATCTGCTGCCCTTGTCCTTCTAGATGGTAGCAGTCGTGGGTTTGGAAGGTGCTGCCGAAGGAGCCTTGGTGAGTTTCTGCTGTGTACCTTGTAGATGGTACACACTGCTGCTACTGTACGTTTGTGGTGGAGGGAATGAATGTTTGTGGATGGGGTGTCAACCAAACAGACTGCTTTGTCCTGGATGGCGTCCAGCTTCTTGAGTGTTGTTGGAGCTGTACTCATCCAGGCAAGTGGAGAGTATTCCATCACACTACTGTCTTGTGCCTTATAGATTGTGGACAGGCTTTGAGGAGTCAGGAGGTGAGTTACTCACCACAGGATTCCTAGCCTTTGACCTGCTCTTGTAGCCACAGTATTTATACGGCTAGTCCAGTTCTATTTCTGGTCAATGGTAACACCCAGTATGTTGACAGTGGGGGATTCAGTGATGGTAATGCCATTGAATGTCAAGGGGCGATGGTTAGATTCTCTCTTGTTGGAGGTGGTCATTGAGTGGCATTTGTGTGACACAAATGTTACTTGCCACTTGTTAGCACAAGCCTGGATATTGTCCAGGTCTTGCTGCATTTGGACATGGACTGCTTCAGTATCTGAGGAGTTGTGAATGGTGCTGAACATTGTGCAATCATCAGTGAACATCCCCACTTCTGACCTTATGATTGAAGGAAGGTCATTGATGAAGCAGCTGAAGATGGTTTGGCCTAGGACACTACCCTGAGGAACCCCTGCAATGATGTCCTAGAATTGAGATGATTGCCCTCCAACAACCACAACCATCTTCCTTTGTGCTAGGTATGACTCCAACCAGGGGACAGTTTTCCCCCTGATTCCCATTGACCGCAGTTTTGCTAGGGTTCCTTGATGCCACACTCGGTCAAATGTTGCCTTCATGCCAAAAGCAATCACTTGCACCTCATCTCGGGAGTTCAGCCCTTTTGTTCACGTTTGATCCAAGGCTGTAATGAGGTCAGGAGCTGAGTGACCCTGGCAAAACCCAAACTGAGCAGGTTATTGCGAAGCAGGTGCTGCTTGATGGCACCGTTGATGATGCCTTCCATTACAGATGATCGAGGGTAGACTGATGAGGCGGAAATTGTCCGGGTTTGATTTGTCCTGTTTTTTGTGCACAGGACGTACCTGGGCAATTTTCCACATAGCCGGGTAGATGCCAGTGTTGTAGCTGTACTGGAACAGCTTGGCTAGGGGTGCGGCAAGTTCTGGAGCACAAGTCTTCAGTACTATTGCCGGAATATTGTCAGGGCCCATAGCCTTTGCAGTATCCAGTGGTTTTAGCTGTTTCGTGATATCACATGGAGTAAATCAAATTGGCTGAAGACTGGCATCTGTGATGCTGGAGACCTCCTTCAGCAGATAACATCCAAAGCAAACAGGATTCTTGGATTTCTGAGGGGGAATCTTTGGTATTGCAACAAAAGTATCAGAATTACAGCCAACCAAATGCTTGACTGCCCAATCATAGAGTATGCAAGTTGTGTGCATGACCCTTATATGGCGAAATATATAAATAAGATCGAAGGGATCCAAAGGCATGCTGCATGGCTCTGCATGTATCAACATGGGAAATACACAATTGTCACATGTTTGACCAAAGATGCGGAATGGGAATCGCTGCAGCAAACGAGGGAGAAAAGTACACTGGCCATTTTCCATAAAACATAGAATGAACTGCTGGGAATTGACAGAAAATGTTCCTACTATCCTCTGGCAATTCTGAACTACGAGTAGCCACAAACACAAACTACAAAGACCATTTGTTTCCAAGATATTAATGCTCTTTCTTTCCAAGAACAATCTGACAGCGGAACAAGCTGCCAAAGGAAATAGCCACAGCCCCATCACTTGAAATCTTCATGATTCATCTTGAGATCATCTCCAATTATAGGCTTTTCATCATGGTGATTATCATATGAGTGGGTCATGTCTGGTTCAGCTAGTGCTAACCACATTCATAAATGTTGGCGGAATACGCACATTGGTCTGTGATGCTGGCACAAGGAAAGCAGAAGCAGAAATGAGCAGTCACTCCCATTCCTCCTGTCTTCACAACAATTTACAAAATGAGGATTAACAATACTTGGCTGGGCCCTGATTCTTGTGAAGAAAAGCCAGTAAACCAGCCCAACTTGGCAGAGGGGTCCTAAAAGAGGCATTTTGGGCCCTCGTTATTGACTTAGCCGGCTGTCCTGGAAGCCTGGAATATGGCCCTATCTAATTTCGGATCAAGACGTAATTCAGCGTTCGAAAGTGGAACCTTGAAATCGGGTTTCATTGCAGCCTGTAATGAGATCCAACTTCTACCCACTTGTGCCAGGCGTCAGAACAGTCACCCTCTGCATGTCAAAGGGTCACACCTAAAACGAGAAAGAAAGAAAACTGCTATATGGAGGCAGAATTTTACCCGCAGTCATTTTCTACTGGTTGACCTGAGTAGTGCACTAGGAGCTACAGTCACCAAGATTTAACAGTTTGGAACTACTTTGAGGGATCATGTGGGGTGGGGCTGTGGTTACAAGGAGCTATGTCGCAACTCCATATGGATGGTTGCAAGCACTCTCAACCGCGAGAGCTGACTTCAGATGGACGGGGAGCAATGCCATGGGTGAACCGCTCACCATCCTAAAACAAGTTCAGTAAACAGGAGGAAGTAAATTAGACAATGAATGCCAGCAACTGCTTTCACTGCGAGCTGTGTTTTCACTAAAGCATTAATTACTGCACGAGTCAAGCCTAGATGACTGCAGGATCAAACTTCCCAAGTTAATATTCCCAAAAGGCCCCATTTTAAACAAAGAGGCCAGGAATTAACACAAACACCCTCCGTGGTACTGCCCTCCAGTTAATCATCTCAACCCCTCTGATTGAGTTCTCATGTCACACCCCTTGGCAACCAGCTCGATCATTATTCCAGCTCTATTGATCGTATCAGTGGGAGAGGTAATTAGGCACCAGTGTTGACAGAACCTATTACAGTAACAAGGAACTCATTCCCTCTTTATTCTTTCTTTACATTGGGATTTACGTCAGACAATTCAAAGGCAACTCGGCACATCTTGCCTGCCTGTGTTGCTATGGGGCTGAATTTTGCGCTGATTGGGCGGGCGAGCGCCCCACCCAATCGGGCGTGGAATCACGCGAGATATTTCGGTCGGCGGAAAAGTTAAGAAGTGCGCCCGCCGACAGTTATGGTGGCAATAAGCCCGTGAAAACTGTCTTTCATTTTATGTAGCCCGTCCAACCTTAACGGTTGGCGAACAGGCAAATCAGCCAGGTAGGCCTTTGCAATTTTTCAACAAACCTCATCCATGGGCGGGATGAGATTTCCACGATGACATAAAATATAACTAAATTTCTGTGGGCAGCACTTTCGTAAGCTAAATTTTTAGGTGGCTGGTTATGATGCGTGGACACTTTTTTTCAGCTTTTGAAACCTTTATTTTTGCTGTTTCGTGTCCTCAGTTCCCTGAGGCAGCTCTCCGGCTTCGGGGAGCTTTCTGTCAGCACCGGCCTGCACCCGCGTTGACGTTTTTGCCCACCCTTTTCCTGCTCACCCCACCACCCCCCCGCCTCCGGCAGCGCTGAGCATTTCAGCGCGTGTTTCACATGGGCTGGCCGTTCATTGGCCAGCCAGCATCGAAATCACGGTCGGGGGCCAATCGCGGTTGAGGATCCATTTCCTGACCAATTGAGGGCTCACCAAGCTGAAAAGCCAGGCCTGTGTTTCAAAGGTCTTTGTTCTCACCTGTTCCTTTTCCCTTCTGCTCACAAGATCATAAGGTATAAGGTTGGGAGTAGGCCATTCAGCCCCCCGAGCCTGCTCCTCCAGTCAATAATATCTAATGTAGCTGATCTGATGTGGCGTTAACTCCACTTTCCCACCTGCCTCCCATAAACCCGGACTCCCTTGCAGATCAAAATCCTGTCTAACTCCTACTGGGATATATTCAATGATGCAGCCTCCGCTGCGAGGAGAGTTCCAAAGACTAACCATCCTCTGAGAGAACAAATTCCTCCTCATCCCCATCTTAAATGGGAGACCCCTTATCTTGAAACTGTGCCGACTGGTTCCATACTCCCCCATGAGGGGAAACATCTTCCCAGCATCTGATAAAAACAAAAAACTGCGGATGCTGGAAATCCAAAACAAAAGCAGAATTACCTGGAAAAGCTCAGCAGGTCTGAGCTGAGCTGAAAAGCCAGGCCTGTGCCTAATATTACTCAGTTCTGTTGAAGGGTCAAGAGGACTCGAAACGTCAACTCTTTTCTTCTCCGCCGATGCTGCCAGACCTGCTGAGTTTTTCCAGGTAATTCAGTTTTTGTTTCCCAGAATCTGCCCTGTCAAGCCTCCTCAGAATCTAACGTTTCATGCGAATTAGGAACTGGAGTAGGCCATTTGGCCCCTCGAGCCTTCTCCGCCATTTGATAAGATCATGGCTGATCTGATTGTGGCCTCAACTCCACTTTCCTGCTTACCCCTTATACCTTTTGACTCCCTTGCCAATCAAGAATCTATCTAACTCAGCCTTAAAAAGATTCTGTGGGCCATGCTCTGAGAAAGAGAATTCCACAGACTAACGACGCTCTGAGAGAAAAAAATATCTTCTCGTCTCCAATGGGTGAACCCTTATTTTTAAACTGTGTGCCCTAGTTCTAGTTTCTCCCACAAGCAGAAACATCCTCTGTGTATCCACGCTGCCGAGACCCCTCAGGGTCTTATATGTTTCAACAAGATCACCTCTCATTATTCTAAACTCCAATGGATTCAGGCCCAACCTGTCCAACCTCCCCTCATAGGATAAACCTCCCCATCCCAAGTATCAGTCGAGTGAGACTTCTCTGAACTGCTTCTAATGCAATTATGTAATTTCTTAAATAAGGAGACCAAAACTGTGCACAGTATTCTAGGTGTGGTCTCACCACTGCCCTGTACAACTGTAACAAAACATCCCGACTTTTATATTCCATTCCCCTTGCAATAAACAGCACCATTCCATTTGCCTTCCTGATCACTTGCTGTACCTGCAAGCTAACTTATCGTGATTCATGTATTAGGTCATCCAGATCCCTATGTACCTCAAGAGTTTTTCAATCTCTCTCTATTTAAATAATATGCTGTTTTTCTATTCTTCCTGCCAAAGTGGACAAGCTCACATTTTCCCACATTATATTCCATCTGCCAATTTTTTGCCCACTCACTTAACCTGTCTATATTCCTTTGCAGACTTCTTATGACCTCTTCACAACTTACTTTCCTACCTATCTTTGTGTCATTAGCAAATGTAGCAACCATCCATTTTGTCCCTTCATCCAAGTCATTGATATAGATTGCACTATATCTCATGAATGAATAAAATAGTTGAGGCCCCAGCACTCATCCCTGTGTCACTCCATTTATTACATGTTGGCAACCCGAAAATGACCCATTTATGCCTCCTCTCTGTTTATTGTTAGCTAACCAATCCTCTATCTATGCTAATCCATCCCTACACCATGAGCTCTTACTTTGCATTGTAACCTTTGATAGATAGCACCTTGTCAAAGGCCTTCTAGAAATCCAAGGACACCACATCTACAGGTTCTCCTTTATCCACATTGGTTGTTATTTCCTCAAAGAACTCTAATAAATTCGTCAAACATGATTTCCCCTTCAGAAAACCATGTTGACTCTGCCTGATTGATTGAGATTTTCTATGTGCCCAGCTATAACCTCCTTAATAACAGATTCCAGCATTTTCCCTATGATCAATAAGATCATCTCTCATTCTTCGAAACTCCAATGAGTATAGGCCCAACCAGATCAACACTTCCTTATAAGAATGACCCCTGTTGGAACTGGCTCTAATTCATATATGCCTCTCCTTCAGCCAAGTGACCAAAACTGTACACAGTATGCTTGGTGTGGTCTCACCAATGCCCTGTACATTTGTAGCAAGACTTCTCTACTTATATACTCCATTCCCCCTTGCATTAAAGGCCAACATTCCATTTGCTTTCCTAACTAGTTGCTGTAGCTGCATGCTGTCTTTTTGTGATTCATGTGCAAGGATACCCAGGTCTCTCAGTACTGCAGAATTCTGCAGTCTCTCTCCCTGCACTGCCAATAAGTTTCTTTCCAGCTCCAAGCCATAAGTATTGATTGCCACCCCATGTGAATGAGTCTGGACAGTGTGGTGATCCAACCTTGTGAGATATCACAAGCATCCTTGCTTCACCTGGCACCCACACACTTTTTGGCAGGAGTCACTGGATGGTGACCAGCAATGGGAACCCTCACTGAGTTTCCTCTAGTCCCTCAATCCCCTAGGGATGACAAGTTAACTTTACTGCCTCTCAGCACTGAACCCAAGACCATCTTAATCTCTACAGCTCAATTCACATAATGCAGTGAACTTACCAACCAGCAAAGAAGGCCAAAGGTTAGGATCAGCTATAATGCAATGCGGAGACTTGCAAAAAGTTGATTTGCATTGTGATTGTCATTCATATTAAAATCACCATCAACTTCACCACCAACCTCATCATTGTCAACTGCATCATCAGCAACAACAGTAACTTGCATTTATACAGCACCTTTAATAGAGGCATCCCACAGGGGTGATGGTGAACAAAATTTGACATCGATACACAGGAGATAGTAGGGAAGATGACCAAAAGCTTGGTCAAAGGGTTTTAAAGAAGAAAAGCAAGGTAGAGCGACAGTGAGGTTTTAGGAAGAGAATTTTATTCATTCGTTGAATTTGGATGTCTCTGGCTAGGCCAACATTGTTCAGGTTGGAGTCACATGTAGGCCAGACCAGGCAAGGATGATAGATTTCCTTCCCTAAAGGACATTAGTGAACAAGTTGGGTTTTAATGACAATCAGCAATGACTTTGTGGTCATCATCAGACTTCTAAATTCTTATTGAATTCAAATTCCACCATCAGCTGTGGTGGGATTTGAGCTCAGGTCCTCAGACCATTACCCTGGGCCTCTGGAATACTAATAAAAATACCACTATGCCATCACCTCCCCAGTTCCAGGGCTCAGGATCCAGGCAGCTGAAAGCATGGCCGCTAAATGTGGAATGATTAAAATTGGGGATCTTCAAGATGCAGGAACTGGAACAGTAGAGATCTTGGAGGGATGTGGGACTGGAGGCGGTGACAGGGATAGGGAGGAGTGAGGACATGGAGGGGTTTGAAAACAAGGTTGAGAATTATAGAATTAAAGCATTGCTTAACAGAAAACCAATACAGGTCAGGGGTGATGGGTGAACAGGGCTTGATGCAAGTTAGGACATGGGTAGCAGAGATTTGGATGATGTTAGGGACAAAGGGGGGGTTAATTTAAATTGCACTAATAGCACCAAATAGCACTAATTTCTCCTCTCACTTCCCGTCCATAAACAGAAAGAGAGTTTGGTTTGCTTCCCCCTTTATTAGCAGTGGTGTATTTCCCAACCCTTCGGTTTTGGTATGATTCAATTGCTGTGAATAACCCCACAGCAAACTCAAGATAGGTTGATTACGAAGGGTTAGCTTATTTGTACATGCTCAAAATGTGGGAGGAGGGTCACAACTTTGCCTCCTTTGCACTCATACAGTAAAAGAGGGACAGAGAAAAGAATGATTTACAGGGCAAAGACCACCAAGAAAATAATTATTGTTTCGCGTTGATTCCAGAGCCCTGAATCAAAGTCCAATGAGGTATTCCATCACGGAGATCAGTGGGTTGAAAACTGACGCTGGATAATTCACTTTTCCGGTGGTGTTGATTTCACACAATGAGGTAGGCATGCAGAGATGAATCAGTCTTGTAGGCGATGTTGCAGAAGTTCCAGTAGAAACAGTGTAGATGGGGCCAGGTATTCAATCTGGGTAGAGCCCCTTTTCTGTCAGGCTGCTGGTCAGATGGTAAAAAAGCAGACTGAGATGTTGCAGTTCAGCAAGGCAATATTACTGGTTACACAAGCTAGGGACCTATGTCATATGACACGCAAATCTTCACATTGTCCTTGACAAGGAATGTATATCCCTCGTCTGGGTCCCCAAGATTGTTAAATGTCAAAACTATTAATATTTGAAAAGAAGGTTGCAGGGCCCTTTGCCCTAGCAGACAAGTAGACTCCGGCTAGCCAGCCTGGGGTATGAAATTCAGATGGCCTTTGTATATCTCTCTTTGAATTTGGTCTGTGCAGCCCAGGGGGCGGGATGGTCGTTAGGGTCTCGGGGTGCTTGTTAGGGCCTCTTCAGAGATAATGAGGTGCAAGTTTCCCCAATACTGCCAGGTAGATCCTTTTGTTCAAGGGTCACAGATAGACATAGATTCAGCCATTTTAAAAGGTCTTTGTCCAGTTTTTAAAACTTTAGAAATAGCCATGAGGATATATATATAATATATATATTTTATAAAAATATACAGTGTGAGGTCTTAGTCCCCTCACAATGACCTCAAGTTTAGGGAGGATAGAATGTAGGATGTCAGCCATAAGAGCATTGAATAATAACAAAGGAACGAATGAGAGTTTCAGCAGCACATGATTGAGGCAGGGAAAGAGTCAGGCAATATTCCAGAAGTCAAAATAAGCTGTCTTCATGACAGCCTGAATGTGTGTTCCGATGCTCATCTCAGGGTCAAATATGACACTGGAGTTGCGAACAGACTGGTTTAGTCTCAGAACAGGGAGAGGGATGGAGTTGATAGCGAGGGAATGAAGGACAGCAGAGACTGAAGAAAATAGCTTCAGTCTTCCCATTACTTAACTGCAGGAAATTTCTGCTGATCCAGGACCGAATGTTGGACAAGCAGTCTGATAATTTTGAGTCAGTGGTGGAGTTGCCATTGTGAGGTACAGCTGGGTGTCATCAGCATATGTGTTTTCAATCTCATTATCAACATCAACATCGCCATCATTATTTCAGTTCAGAATAATTTTCCTTGCTCCATTTTGCTCAGCCTCTGTTCTTGGATGGTGGAGAGGTGTCATGAGCCACCTTCTGAGGGGATAGTCCTTGTCGCCCAGCAGCCATCCATCCAGCCGGGCTGGAGCACTGAAGAGCCCCGGCACCTGGGAATGTCTGAGGATGTAGGTGTCATGGGAGCTGCCTGGGTACCTTGCACAAACTTGCAGAATCTGCATCCTGTGGCTCCACGCTGCCTTGCTTCTGAACCTCCGCCAATCAACAAGCAGATTACCGGCACTCATTTGACCCTGTCAGTTCACTAAGGAGGGCCGGCCACTAAAAATAAAGACTTTGACCTGCTGATTGCTGGTGCAATTGGTCAGACGAAGCCTCACCTGATGAGCAGCGAAACCAAATATCAGCCCAGACTGGCTCAGGGAAACACTGTTCAGCAGACATTTAGTCAGGTTGGGAGAAATCCAGCAGGAGTGTTGTTCTTGGATACAAACATACCAAGGGTGAGCTTTTAAAGAGATTTATATCACTGCATTTCCAAAAATAAAAATAAAAGTAAATAAAAAATGGAAAAGTAGATTTACCAAATGTTGTCCTCAAGTCAGTTCCCCTTTTGAACTCTCTCAAGTGCTCCCTCATCATTTCCGCCAGTTTAACTGAGTCACACAGATCAGAAAGATCCAGGATTGTTGACTGTTCTGTACTGAGCTGACTGACCTCAGATGGGACAATGATAGGGGCAATGATAATGCTCTTGGTACTGGAGAGGAAGAAACTGGCCAGTGTTCTCGGTCTTAATATAACAATTGGCTCCTTTCCCTCTAATAAAGACTAAACATAGAGCCAAGTCAGTTTTATTAATTGTAGCTATCAGCAAATTGCCACTGACCTGTCAGGACAAAGGTCCCAATGACTATGGGAGATTACTCACTTGTTTTGCAGACAGGGTTCCTGTTCCTGATTATTGGACCATGACCCTTCCTGTAAATGGTATGCATTTTACATTGGGTGATAAACGAAATGGAGAATGTTCCAGCACATAAATCATCCCTTCTGCCTAGCGAATATTTTTCTCCACAAGCCATTCATGCCGATATTATCTTCAGCTACTTTCTTCATCAGTGACCTTCTCTCCATAGTAAGGTCAGAAGTGAGGGTGTTGGCTGATGATCGCAGTGTTCACTGTCACGATGGTGTGACTTGTGCATAAGTGGTATTAACCTTTAATTTCATCAGATGATCAAACATATACTGAACTGTTTAAAAATTTCTTTCAAAAAGCAAGCAAAGACACTGACTTAAGATGGCTGCCACAAGTCACCTGGTGACTGGTACTACCAGTAGACCAGTTTTCTGGAATTTTCCAATGCAGAATACAATTAAGATACCCTCGCAGAATTTTACACTGGCTGATGCCAAGAACTATTGCAAAATATTTTCTGAAACTGTACTGGACCTCACATTTCCATTTCCATAAGGCTACCTCTCAATCAGAGGCAGAACATTTACCAGGACAATAGCTATATGGTGTCATGACAGCAGATCACAGCATCAAATTACATACAGACATATTGAACTTTTAAAGTAAGACATGCGTTTTTTTTAAATGAGCTACAAGCAAAAGTTGGCTGAGAATGTAAAGTAACCACTTTCTGGAAAATTCCTATATGGATTATACTTGACTGACTAGTCCTGAGAGAACATGGAATGTTGCACCTAAAAAAGGTATCAAGACCTATTTGAGGCAGAGACACTTGAAAGGCAATGCAAAAGACTGAACTTTCATCTCCTGTGGTTGCGGAGACAATGGAGACTGAAACCACTTCCTGTTAAGTTATATCTCAGAATATAGAAATTGTCTGGGTTGAAAGGAAGCAGTTTCTTGCACATGTTTGTTTTTTCCCTTCCAGGAATACACAAGGAAATGGATTAAAAAGCCAGCTGCAAACCTGATCCCTGTGTTAGCTGTATCAGAGCCACCCAACTTAATGGCCGCAATGTTTCACCATCTAATCCTCAAAGACAAGCCAAATACTGATCCGTATATCTTTTTACTTTTGTTTTTGAACTCAACTTCTCAGTTCTGTATGTGCATGTGTGTTGCATTTTTATTATTTTTCTTGGGTTTTTAGTAACTATTAAACTTATGCTTTCTTTGAGTCAAGAAAGCCTGGTTAAATTGGCTCCTTCTAAAACAAAAATACATTTGGACTGGGAAAAGGTATCCACGAGGGAAGGGATCCTTTGAAATTAACCTTGTTGCGATCAACTGAGGGTTAAATAAAGAAGGGGAGCCAGCTCATTCCTCCTCACTCGGGAGCATAACAAAATCGGGGCCTGGTTCAGGAAGTTAACAATTTGGGGTGTCTCATCCGGGATCATAACAAATTTGGGGACCTCGCCTGGGGACCGGACGTAACAAAGGAACAGTGTTCGTTCTATGCCATCAAGTGGAAAATGGGTCATTCAGAAGCTAATGGCTGAGACATTATAGGCATGGGACAATGTCTGTTCAGACATCAGCCAAGCAAATACCTTCTCAAATCATTATGGGAAGACAGATCATGAGACTGGCGTAACCATTTTCTGAGTTTTTTTAATACAGGACGCAAGCTGCAAAAATGTAGTCTGGATAAAACCTGCCAAAGGGCGTTAAACCTCCCCCTCTCCCCTTCTCCCTCAAGTTCAAGACCCTATCTCTATTAAAGTTTAAAAATCCAACAAAGAGATAGTGAATTTCCATTGAAAGGAATATCAGTTGCAAAAATCGCTGTCTTTTTGGAAAAGACGGATTGTTTTAAAAATTAAATTGTCTCTGACAATAATAGTTTTGCAGGGGCTTCGACTCCAGGAATTGTAAGACCATCATGGAGAAAAATCTGCCACAGACACAGGTGCCAGCAAAGGACTCAAACAGTGAACACTCTATTTTTTTTCTTTTCGCGTTTAGCTTCAATTTGGTTAAGAAAGTAACTACTATTGTATAACTTGTAATTTTGCATGCCTGTGTATGTGTGTATTTGTTGTGAAGGTCAGGTGTGGATTACCTTTTTAAATATTTTTATACTTTTACCTGGGTGTGTTTTTAACTCAATAAAAGCTAACCCCCTATTGTTTTAAACTCAAGAAAACCTGCCAGACTAGTTTCTTTGCAATCAGCACATAAATGGTTAAGCACAGACATTTACCTTTATCCTTAAAATTCACAAAAAACCCTGTTATGGTCAGACTTGCAGTTGCATGATAGAGGAGTCATTTCTCCCCCTCTTGCCTAACTGTAACAGAAATTTGGGGGCTCGTCCAGGATTTCATCCACAGACAACATGAGCAAGTGGAAGTGGGAACTAAGCTAATCCCTTGACATAAATTTAAAACATTCTGTCCAGGCTTTCTTGTGTACAGTGCTATAGTACTAACAAAGATGTCCACATTCAAAGCCAACATCTTTCTTGAACTGATGGAAATTACTTTTTTAGGAGTTAAAAAGAGGAGCTAAGTGGTTGGAGTTAGAGGTTTGCCCAAAAACCAGAAGATTTGAAGTATTAAAACTCATCACCAAAGAGTTGAATTGCAAACCTGAGGAAAGCGAAATAGAAAAAATAGCTTTAGAATAAATACATCTAGGCCAGAGATGAATAGGGTGAGAACTCCAAGCATTAGTAAAAGAGAGAGAGAGAGAGAGAGAGTGTGTGAGAGAGAGAGAGGAAAGAGAAAGGAAGAGAGAAGAGGCTTTCTGAAGAAGACAGCAAGAAAAGGAGACAAGACTCCAGGAACAGCGTAGGGAAACAGACACAGGCAGGGCAGACTGGATAATAATACTCTCAAAATGTCAAGGACAGTCCTAAAGGGTGAAAAGGCTGGAGAAAGCCAGCAGGGACCTGCCGAAGTGCAGGGAACCGAGAGAGATTCAGAAGCCCGATAGGGGGCATTTAAAAAAAGTAATTCATGTACAGGATGTGGGCTTCACTGGCCGGGCCAGCATTTATTGGCCATCCCTAATTGCTGTTGAAAAGGTGGTGGTGAGCTGCCTTCATGAACTGTTGCAGTCCATGTGGTGTAGGTACATCCACAGTGCTGTTAAAAAGGGAGTTCCAGGATTTTAATCCAGCGACAGTGATGGAATGGCGATATATTTCCAAGTCTGGATGGTGAGTGACTTGGAGGGGAACTTCCAAGTGGCGATGTGCCCGTCTAACTGCTGCCCTTGTTCTTCTAGATGGTAGTGGTAGTGGGTTTGGAAGGTGCTGTCTAAAGAGCCTTAAGAGTTTCTGCAGTGCATCTTGTAGATGGTACACACTGCTGCTACTGTGCATCGGTTGTGGAGGGAGTGAAAGGTTGTGGAAGGGGTGTAATCAAGTGGATTGCTTTTCCCTGGACAGTGTCAAGGTTCTTGAGTGTTGTGGGAGCTGCACTCAACCAGGCAAGTGGAGAGCGTTCCATCGCACTCCTGACTTGTGCCTTGTGGATGGTGGACAGGCAACATCCTGGTAAATCTCCTCTGCACCCCCTCCAGTGTAATCACATCCTTCCTATAATGTGGCGACCAGAACTGCACACAGTACTCCAGCTGTGGCCTCACCAAGGTTCTATACAACTCCAACATGACCTCCCTTCTTTTGTAATCTATGCCTCGATTGATAAAGGCAAGTGTCCCATATGCCTTTTTCACCACCCCACTAACATGCCCCTCCGCCTTCAGAGATCTATGGACACACATGCCAAAGTCCCTTTGTTCCTCAGAACTTCCTAGTGTCATGCCGTTCATTGAATACTTCCTTGTCAAATTACTCCTTCCAAAGCGTATCACTTCACACTTTTCAGGGTTGAATTCCATCTGCCACTTATCTGCCCATTTGACCATCCTGTCTATATCTTCCTGTAGCCCAAGACACTCAACTTCACTGTTAACCAACCATCCAATCTTTGTGTCATCCGCAAACTCACTAATCCTACCCCCCACATAGTCATCTATGTTGTTTATATAAATGACAAATAATAGGGGACCAAGCACAGATCCCTGTGGTACGCCACTGGACACTGGCTTCCAGTCACTAAAGCAAAAGTATTCTGTTCTGTTCTTTTAATTTTTACAACCAAATGAACATATTCGCACCTGCCTACATTATATTCTATCTGCCATCTTGTGCCCAATTTCATAAATTTCAATCACAGACCCCAGTGAGAATTGAACTCATGACCCCTGGTTTACAAAAAAAACCAGTGTGCTAACCATTGAGCTGTGGAGCCAACCACTTAATTGAAGTCAAATTCCACCAGCTACCATGGTGGGATTTGAACCTGTGCCCCCAGAACATTAGCCTTGGGTTTACTAGTCCAGTGACATTACCACTACACCACCAGCTTCCTCCTCCATGAATCACCACTGTGCCATTCCCAAAGCTTTTCTTTCCTTCTTAAACTGGGGTGTCCAAAACTGAGATCAATAGATGTTCATTGGGAAGAGTATCAGGGGATATAAAGGAAAGGCTGGATATTGAGTTAAGGTGCAAGTCAGGACCTAATTGAATGGTGGAGCAGGCTTGAGGGGCAGAAAGACTTACACCTGTTTCTAATGTTTCTGAAGTTGTAAGGAATACCTTGGTACTCCAACTATGACTCCGCTAATACATTGTACAAGTTCTACAACTCTAAGCTAAGGATTCAATTTTCCTTTTTGTGTCCTTATCTCCTTTTGGCCAGCTTCTAATGACTTGTGTGTCTGTATACCAGGTCCTTTATCCAGTTTTATTCCATTTAAAATGTATTTCCTTTCTCTCACCTTACCTATTAAGCAGGTTACTTCACATTTTTCTAATGGGACTGTATATTCCTCCTGTCTGCCCAACCTGCTACCCTGGCTATGTTGTTCAGCAATCTTTCACAATCCAATTCGGTGTCATCTGCAAATGTTAGTATTGTCTCTTCAGCCCCTAGATCCAGATCATTGATGTCTATACAGTAAATGTAAAGTTGAGCCCAACTCAGATCCATGTACATCTGATTCAAGAAACTTCCATTGATCCTGAACCTTTGCTTACTTGGGCAAATAGACCGAAGGCACTCATTGGCTAGACAGCACAGGAGGAATGAGCAACTAGCGAGGTGCTCGACACCAACTGTGTTCCAGCAATGAGTTAACACCTTGGGCAGAATTTTATGTCCCTGCTCCCGCTGAGACAGGGCCGTGAAATGTGGCGAGCCATTCAAAAGCCCACTGACTTCGGCAGGATTGGCAAATCCCACCAGCGGGAGAGGCCATAAAATTCAGCCCCTTGAGAGGGCATGAAATGAGAGGAGGGTGGAATGGAAGACAAGGAAGGGAATGAAGGGGAGATGAGAAAAGAAAGGAGACAAGCGGAGAGGTGAGGAGAGAAGGGGAGCAAGGAAAAGGGGAGAAGAGGGGAGAGGGGAGGAGAAGACGAAAGGAGATGAGAGGAGAGGAGAAAAGAGGGGAGTGGAACAGAGAATAGAAGGGAGGGAGGGTGAAGAGGAGGAAAATAAGCAGAGGAAATTGGTGAGACAAACAGCCTTGACTATGTGCATTTGGGACTCTTAATAGATGGATGTGTAATAGTGTACACAAGCGAATCAGATTAAATGTCAAAGCCAACACACATATCAGTCAATCAGGAAATAAAGATGGAGATAGATTTTGTATCTGATTTGTTATTGTAACCATGGGATAACTTTTGGTGGTTAGCTAAGGAGGAGGCATTTGGTGACTTCAAGAGATTACTCATTTAGTTTTGTTGCTCCATTTCCTCTATGAGCAGCATGTGGTTTTTTTTTAAACTTGATGGTATATCTCAGACTCTTAGGACGGGTTCATTCCAGATTTACACAAAGTGCGGTAGCAGGTGGGAAAAACGACATTTTACCCATCGGCCGCAATGGCGGTTCCTCACGCCATATCGTCCCAAACCCACCGCATTACTTACGCATTCCCGGGAAACACGCCGTTTCCATGGCGGGCAGGCTCTCATTCACCCGCCGTGCCATCACCTTGCCGCTTCATCATGCCAGGCACCACATTTAAACTGCAGCCGCGTACAAACCTCTCAGTGTTTCCAACTCAGGACTGCTGCACAGAGGACAGGATGGCCCTGAAAAGCTAAAAGGCTGCAGCCCCCAGGTGCTCTTTGAGCACCTTTTTGGACGCCGTGGAGGCCTGCCGTGATGTCATCTACCCTGGCTCTGGCCACTGGATGGGCAATCCAGCATTGGAGGTGGTGGCCAGCGGTGGTCAGCGCCAACGCCCTGCAAAAGAGGACAGCCACCCAATGCTGCTACAGGGTGAATGGTCTCATCCATTCTGCCAGGGTAACTCACTCTTCTCATCACTTTCAACTCACACACTCACACCCATCACACATCCACAGGGATCTCACACCTGAAGGGACAACACTACTAACTCTCCACCAAACCAGGTGATAAACTGAGTGCAACTGGGGTTTTTTTCTCCTTAGAGAGAAGGTTAAGGGGAGCTGAAAATTACGAGGAGTTTTGGCAGGGTCAAGGGGAAGAAACTGTCCACTGATAGATGGGTCAGTAACCAGCGAACACAGGTTAATTGGAGAAAGAACCAGAGGTGGATATGAGGGGGAATTATTTGTGGGAGATGGTGGCTTAGTGATAACATCACTGTACTAGTGTTCAGAGGCCCAGGTTACTGTTCTGGGGACAAGGGTTCAAATCCCACTATGGCAGTTGGTGGAATTTAAATTCAATTAATAATCTGGAATTGAAAAGCTGGTATCAGTAATAGTTACTGTAAATCCATGCTGATTGTCACATAAACCCATTTGGTTTACTAATGCCCTTTAGGGAAGGAAATCTGCCATCCTTACTTGGTCTGGTCTATGTGTGATTCATGAGTATGGTTAACTCTTAACTGCCCTCTGAGATGGTGTGGCAAGCCACTCAGTTCAAGGACAATTGGGAATGGGCAGCAAATGCTGATGTCTACATCCTATGAAAGAATAAATCCAGTGATTTGGAATGTGTGTCCTGAAAGACTGGTGAAACAGATTTAATAGGAATATTGAAAAAGGAATTGGAATGACCTGCAGGTCTATGGGGAAAGAGCCAGGGGAGTGGGACTACTAGGATTCACAGAACTGTTACAGTGTAGAAGGAGGCTATTCAGCCCATCATGCCTGCATCAGCTCTCCAAATGAGCATTTCACATAGTGACATTCTCCTGCCTTCCCCACATAACCTTGTACATTGTTCCTTTTCAAATAGCAGTCTACTTCCCTATTGAGTGAGTCGATTGAAGCTGCCTCCACCACACTCTCAGGCAGTGTATTCCAGACCTTAGCTGTGTGTAAAAGATTTTTCTCATGTCACTTTTGCTTCTTTTGCCAACTACTTTAAATCTGTGCCCTCCCGTTCTTGATCCTTTTGTGTGTGGCAACAGTTTCTCCCTGTTAACCCTGTCCAGACCCCTCATGCTTTTGAATGCCTTGATCAGCTTCTTCTCAGCCTTCTAATCTCCAAGGCAAACAGGCCCAACTTCTCCAATCTATCTTCATAACTCAAGCTCCCCATCCCTGGAACCATTCTCTGCACTTCACATCCTTCCTAAAGTGTGGCACCCAGAACTGAACGCAATACTCCAACTGAGACTGAACTAGTGTCCTATACAAGTTCAACATAACCTCCTTTTTCTTGTTCTCTCTGCCCCTATTAATAAAGCCTTGGATACTGTATACTTTATTATCTGCTCTCTCAAGCAGCTAATACCAGGTATTATTAACTCCAGCAAGTTAGTTAAATATGAAATCCATGCTGGCTTTCCACATTTGTCCATGTGACTATTAATTTTGTCCTGAATGATTGTTTCTAGAAGTTTCCCCACCAACGAGGTTAAACTAGCTGGTCTGTAGTTGCTGAGCTTATCCTGACACCCTTTTTGGAACAAGGGTTAACTGGTTACCTCATAAATTGGAGCAGCAGGTGAAGTTAGCTGTTTCACGCTGCCACTATACAGTAGCAACACGAGCGGTACTCGCCACCAACAGGATGCTGCCGCCAAGCCAAAAAGACGCTCTGCCCCCACACTAACGAGTAACGTGGTACACAAGCCCCAGTGCCAGCAGGCTACGCACCCCAAAGACCGGCGGCCTGAGGCAAACAGCACGTCCCAGCCACTGCCTGCAACAAGCAAGGCACAGGCCGCAGCCCACTAGCCTGCACCTGCAAAACCACAAAACACAGTGTCCAACACCAGATAACTCTTCCAAAGAGCTAACACAGGCAGAATGGGCCAAATGGCCTAACCTATGCCGCATGATCCTTTGTGTAAATTGAGCGGTGGGACTCACGGCCAAGGCTGATCCTGTGCTCCGCAAATATCCCTGCTCCGGCATGGATCGCTAGGTGTTCCCTCCTCTTGGCTGTGCCCTCCATAAGCTTAAGCTGCTCCCTATCCTAACCTGCACCAAATCCTGTTCACCCCGTGCTCACCCTGGCCCCTATTGATTCCTGGTCCAGCAATGCCTCGATTTTAAAATTCTCATCCTGGGTTTAGAATCCTTGCATGCCCTTGCCCCCTTTCTATTTCTGTAACCTCCTCTTACCTTACAACCCTCAGAGATTCCTGCACTCCTTCAATTCTGGCTACTTGCCAATCCTCAGTTTTAATCGCTCTGCCATTGCTGCCATACTTTCAGCTACCTAGGCCCTAAGATCTGGACTTCCCTGCCCACATCTCTCCTCCTTTAAGGCGCTCCATAAAGCCCACCACTTGGATTAAGCTTTTAGACATCTGCCCCCAAATGGGCTTGGCATAAAATTTTACCTGATTACGTTCCTCTGAAGCGTTTTACAACGTTTAAAGGTGTTATGGAAACTAAAACTTGTTGTTGCTCACCTGCATCTAGACTTAGCACAAAATCCATTGATTCAGCTTTACTTTACTCAATGACAAATGTTCAAGTTTATAGCCATTAACATAAACGGGCATGTCTAGATGTAAGCACAATATGGTCTCTGAAGTGCTGATTTTACAGGCCTCCCTCTCGCTCCCAAGTGGCTGCTGTTCGCTTGTGAACTTAGATGGTGAATAGTGTAGTGTCCGATTGTTCAGTTGTTCTGTGTTTGATTATGTGAATTTGGCAATTGATCTATGCTCACTGTGCTTGATTTGTTAAGCTTGGATGTGGAGTCTGAGCAAAGCAAACAGACACCACAGAAGTTACTAGAAGCTAGGCCGTATATATGAGTGCAAACATTTTGTGATTGCAGAGATATTTTAAAACCCTTGTAAATAAACCTGTTGCATATCTAGAAACTAATGTCATGTCTGCATTGCTCTGGGTTATAAAAAACATATAACAAATGCCAATCGGCTCTTTGGTCATGAAGGGCCTTGGAACAGATGTTGCATTTGACAGAAGCATGCCAATTTTAACACCCCACCCCACCCCACCCCCTGATGGGCATAAGAAGGTCAGAGGAGAGGGGAGGGTATGGTTGGGTTAAAATATCAGGGTTGAGTAAACCAACCTGACTGGCGAGGAGGTCAAGAAGGAAGGGATATGTTCTTAAAGTGGGGCTATTCAGGAGGGAAATTAAGAAGAAGCTTTTTATACACAGGGTTGCAGAAATCTGCAACCCTCTTTCCTAAAGCTTGTGGATTTTGTGGGGGTGGGGAGGAAGGGGGAGCGCTTGGTGCTTACACGACTGAGAGATCGATAGATTTTTATTAATGTATATAGTCGCCTGGTAGTATAGAACTTGAGTATTGTTGAAAATTGAGACATGCTGTCAAAGCTTTTCATTTTGCACTCAAGAGGACAGATTCAAGAATACAAAATTTCAAAGGGAACAACATTGTTGGGCAATGAATGGTGATGTTGCGAGTAACGCCCACATCCTATTAATGAATAAAATGAAATGCTACTCACAGTAAAGAGCTAAATTGCCACAGAGCAAGGGCCAGAGCAGCAGCTTCCCAGTAGTGGCAGACCAAACACGAGCACCCCACATACACTAACCAGGCCACAGGATGCAGCAGAGGTTAAGGGAGGGGGGAAACAGAGGAAGACAATTTCCAGTAACCTGGATCGATAATGTTGCTACAAGACCTTGATACATCCTGAACAGTAACGAAAAAGAAGGAAGCTGTCGAGGAAGTAAATACTTCCACAGGCCTCTGAGGCTACAATGGCTTAATTGTACTGTATTATACAGGAGCTGTGGAAACAGAACAGAGGCAGAATGGGGTAGGCCAAGAATGAGCATTGCTAATCATTAGCCCCTTGGGAAAACATTAAAGTGCATGAGATGGTTATAATGGAAAGGATATAAATGGCCCTATATTAATGTGCCTCTATAAATGAAACAAATTATTTTCTCATGGATTGCTAATGGTGGGCATGTGTTCTGATCCTGTTGTACAGTTCTGAGTCCTGACCTTATCACAGTGACCAATTCCTTGTGAGTTTAAAACCCCTCTGCATCGCCTTCTCCCTCCTGACTTTCAGAAAGGTTTCTCAAAACTGTTACTGTGCTTCAGAATTATAGAATGCTACAGCACTGAAGGAAGCCATTCATGCAATAGTCCTTTTGAAAAAGCTATACAATTGGTCTCACTCACTTGCACTTTCCCCAAAGTCCTGAAAATGATCCCCCTTCCAGAATTTATTTAATTCCCTTTTGAAAATTATATTTGAACCTGCTTCTACCACCCTCTCAGGCAGTGCGTTCTGGATTATAACAACTCAGTCTCCTCCTTAAACAGCATTGAGTCCTGCACCCAGTTTTCAGCTTCCTAACTCCCACGGCTTCTCATAAAATCTCATGGGAGCTGAAAGCAACCCGAATAATACGCTTGATGTTGATATGTGTGAGGGTCAGCAGGTTATTTTACCATTGGGTGAAGGCACAGTCTAGACTGAACATGCCCTAACTTCATCTGCGCACACTGGTCAGCAATCAGGAGTGGAAATGTTGACTGGAGAAATAATCAGTAAATTCATGTCATCACTGAAAGATTCATAGGTTAAGCAAGCAGTAGAAATTATCAACAGATGTAATAAGAAACTTGACACAACTTTTATGTTTGGTCTAAATTAACCGGCCAATGTTGGCTCTGAAAAGTATTCTGATTCAGCTTGAGTGCATTTTTACATATCATACTTGTGCAAGTTCCGCAATCACTCATGGACAAAGCTTGCTACATTGCCAGGTCTCTCTGCTGGTTTTGCTCCATTCCACCTCCCTCTGGTCCACCCGATCACTTCCCTCACATCCAGCACGGTTCGCATCCTCTCCTCTCCTTCATACTCTCCCATGCCAAACCCCTCCCATCTTTCCTTCATCTCCCTCCCCATGTCCCTACATCCACCCTCCCCTCCGACTCCTCCACTCTTCATCGATCCCTCAGATTCCCACCCCAAACCCTTTCTTAATACACACATAGAAACACAGAAACATAGAAATTAGGAGCAGGAATAGGCCATTCAGCCCTTCGAGCCTGCTCCATCATTCATTATGATCATGGCCGATCATCCAACTCAATAGCCTGCTCCCGCTTTCTCCCCATATCCTTTGATCCCTTTCACCCCAAGAGCTATATCTAACTCCTTCTTGAAAACATACAATGTTTTGGCCTCAATTACTTTCTGTGGTAGCGAATTCCACAGGCTCAACGCTTTCTGGGTAAAGACATTTCTCCTCGTCTCAATCCTAAATGGTCTAACCCGTATCCTCAGACTGTGACCCCTGGTTCTGGATTCCACACCATCGGGAACATCCTTCCTGCATCTACCCTATCTGGCCCTGTTAGAATTTTATAGGTTTCTATGAGATCCCCCCTCATTCTTCTGAACTCCAGCAAATATAATCCTAACCGACTTAATCTCTCCTCATATGTCAGTCCCGAAATCCCAGGAATCAGTCGGGTAAACCTTCACTGCACTCCCTCTATAGCAAGTACATCCTTCCAAAGATAAGGAGACCAAAACTGAACACAATATTCCAGGTGTGGTCTCACCAAGGCCCTGTACAATTGCAGCAAGACATCCCTGTTCCTGCACTCGAATCCTCTGGCTATGAAGGCCAACATACCATTTGCCGCCTGCTGTACCTGCATGTTTACCTTCAGTAACTGTTGTATGAGAACACTCAGGTCTCGTTGCACATTCCACTCTCTCAATTTATAGCCATTCAGATAATAATCTGCCTTCCTGTTTTTGCCATCAAAGTGGATAACCACACATTTATCCACATTATACTGCATCTGCCATGAATTTGCCCACTCACTCAGCTTGTCCAAATCACAGTGAAGCAACTCTGCATCCTCCTCACAGCTCAACCTCCCACCCAGCTTTGTGTCATCTGCAAATTTGGAGACATTACATTTAGTTCCCTCATCTAAATCATTAATATATATTGTGAATAACTGGGGTCCCAGCACCAGTCCCTGTGGTACCCCGCTAGTCACTGCCTGCCATTCGGAAAAAGACCTGTTTATTCCTACTTTTTGTTTCCTGTCTGCCAACCAGTTTTCTATCCATCTCAATACACTACCCCCAATCCCATGTGCTTTAATTTTACACGCTAATCTCTTATGTGGGATTGTCAAATGCCTTCTGAAAATCCAAATAAACCACATCCACAGTCTCCCCCTCATCAACTCTACTAGTTACATCCTCGAAAAATTCCAGTGGATTTGTCAAGCATGATTTCCCTTTCATAAATCCATGCTGACTCTGTCCGATTCTGCCACTGTTTTCCAAGTGCTCAGCGATTAAAACTTTTATAATGGACTCTAGAGTTTTCCCCACTACCAAGGTCAGGCTGACCGGTCTATAATTCCCTGTTTTCTCTCGACCTCCCTTTTTAAATATTAATTACCCGCCAATCTGTAGGAACTGTTCCAGAGTCTATAGAATCTTTGAAGATGACCACCAATGCATCCACTATTTCTAGGACCACTTCCTTAAGTACTCTGGGATATAGATTATCAGGCACTGGGGATTTATCGGCCTTCAATCCCATCAATTTCCCCAACGCCATTTCCCTACTAATACTGATTTCTTTCAGTTCCTCCCTCTCACTAAACCCTGTGTTCCCCAACAGTTCTGGCATGTTATTTGTGTCCTCCTTTGTGAAGACAGAACCAAAGTATGTATTTAGTTGGTCAACCATTTCTTTGTTCCCCATTACAAATTCCCCCATTTCTGACTGTAAGGCACCTCCATTTGTCGTCGCCAATCTTTTTCTCTTCACATACCTATAGAAACTTTTACAGTCAGTTTTTATGTTCCCCGCAAGCTTACTCTCGTACTCTATTTTTCCCTTCTTAATCAATCCCATGGTCCTCCTTTGCTGAATTCTAAACTGCTCCAAATCCTCAGGTCTGTTGTTTTTTTTTAGTCAATTTGTATGCCTCTTCCTTGCATCTAATACTATCTCTAATTTCCCTTGTAAGCCATGGTTTGGCCACCTTTCCTGTCTTACTTTTGTGCCAGACAGAAATAAACAATTGTTGCAGTTCACCCACGCGCTCTTTGAATGTTTGCCATGGCCTTTCCATCGTCATTCCTTTAAGTAACGTTTCCCAATCCTCATAGCCAGGCTCCCTATCCTGACCACCTCTCCCATATTGTATAGTTGGGAGTGATTACAGACTGGAATCTAATCGAGGGATTCAGATGGTTTATATATAGAATAATGGATACCTGGGAATGATTACAGACTGGAATCTAATCGAGGGGTTCAGATGGTTTATATATAGAATAATGGATATCTGGGAGTGATTACAGACTGGAATATAATCGAGGGGTTCAGATGGTTTATATATAGAATAATGTATACCTGGGAGTGATTACAGACTGGAATCTAAGCAAGGAGTTCAGATGGTTTATAAAAAGAATAATGGATACCTGGGAGTGATTACAGATTGGAATCTAATTGAGGGGTTCAGATGGTTTATATATAGAATAATGGATATCTGGGAGTGATTATAGATTGGAATCTAATCGAGGAGTTCAGATGGTTTATATATAGAATAATGGATACCTGGGAGTGATTACAGATTGGAATCTAATTGAGGGGTTCAGATGGTTTATATATAGAATAATGGATACCTGGGAGTGATTACAGACTGGAATCTAATCGAGGGGTTCAGATGGTTTATATATAAAATAATGGATACCTGGGAGTGATTACAGACTGGAATCTAATTGAGGGGTTCAGATGGTTTATATATAGGATAATGGATACCTGGGAGTGATTACAGACTGGAATCTAATCGAGGGGTTCGGATGGATTATATATAGAATAATGGATACCTGGGAGTGATTACAGACTGGAATCTAATCGAGGGGTTCAGATGGTTTATAAAAAGAATAATGTATTCAACCTAACAAGTTGTAATGGAACAATGTACCATGGAGACATGCCTTAAAATATCATTGACCTTTGTCACTGAACAGAACTGTGCCAATTTGCAGCATAGATTTCTACCCAGGAGAAAATTCCTAAACCTGTTGCTAGTGAATTCTCTGGAACTGTACCATGGTAAGCTGTCCCTTGAGTGGAGAAATGGGAAATAAATATGTATAAATGAACACCAAATAGGTGTAAATAAAAGCATTCTGTTTCATTGGACATAGGATGCAATGAAAGTGAAGGCTTCATTGAGGTTGAACAGAACAACCTGCCTTATTTTAATAACAATTATTATTTTAATCCATGTTGTTTTAATCCCATTGAGGGACGTCCAGGATGAAGCTGTACCCTGAAGTATCCAATATCCATTTTGTTGTACATAAGGATTGTTTTAGAGGCTGGGCATGGAGCCAAAAGTCTGCAGCAATTATAACACACCAAGCCCTCCAAGCAGAGATCCCAGATTGTGTTCCCATCGTACCCCTCCCCCACCCAGCCAGATGTTCAACCAGTTGCATAGGAATAGTCTTCGGGACAAAATAAAATCCACTACATAATCTTAACAGCAGGAAGCATGTTCGATGAAATATTGGAGCAGCTTCTACATTCTGTGTTTCTAACTAATGCAGCTCAGGCTCTTTTGAAAGGCCCGGAATTCGCTCCAACTTCTCTCCTTCTGCACCCCACTGCCCTTTAACCTGTTTTAACCACGCTTCTTCCAGGCTTTGGTTATTTTGCCTAAATTGAGAAAGCAAGGCTGAAGTGAGGCGAGGCCTGAAGTACGGGATGCCACCCTGAGAGAAAGAACTGGGCCGGGGTTTTCCCTGCCTGCCCGTGTCGGGTGTGAGCGGGCAATGTGATGCGAAATTTTTCATGATGGCATGAAATCAGTTCACCACCGTCCGCTCCGCCCATCGCTGGCAGGCCACGTTCCCCGCCCTCAGACATTGCGAACCCCATTGTAATACCATCAGCATATCATTATTAGGCCTGCTTGCCAGAATCGTCACCCCTGCTTGGGCTGTTCGTCCACGTCGGCCGGGAAACACTCTGATGTATTTGACAACTGCGCATAAGCGACATGCACTTGGCGGGCTGCACTTCACTCGAGATTTCAAGCTTTGTTTGCCGACCTTGCTTCACTCAGCACTCGCAGTCATCAGCGCCAGGCTTCACAGGCAGCACCACATCACTTTTAGTGAGGCTCATGGGTAGGTCTCGATCTACCAGATCAGCCATGTGTGGGTGGCATTTCAATGGCTGCAGGGCTGGGGCTTGCTTGAGGAAGGGGGAGAAGTGGCCTCAGGCAAGGGGAGAGGCTACAGCACATGGGCTGTATTGGGGAAGGAGGGTAACCAGGGTGTGTTGATTTGCGCAAGTGGCCTCAAGATGGTGAGGGCTGAGGAGGCAGTCTCCAGAGGAGATGAGGCCAGATGGACATATGAGGGTCTGTGTGTGAGAATGGGTGGTGATGTCCCTTGAGCTGGCAGTGAGTGAGATGCCAGTGGATGTGTGATGGGCCTGAGGGTGTGAGTTTAGAGTGATGAGATGGTTCCCATACCCTGGCTGCACGGATGAGATCAGTCATCCTCCATCTGCATTGGATGGCCAACCTCCTCTGTGCAACATTGGCACTGACCACCACTGCCATCGCCTACCAAGCCAGAGTGGTGTTATAGCTGCCCCTCCTGTGGCCAGAGCCAGTAGAGGACATCACAGCCTCCACAGTGTCCAAAAGTTGCTCGAGGACTGCAGTCTTCTTACCTTTTTTCTATCCGTTCATGGGATGTGGCATCGCTGCCTAGACCAGCATTTATTGCCCATTCCTAATTTCCCTTGTTCAGAGGGCATTTAAGTGTCAACCGCATTGCTGTGGGCCTGGAGTCACATGTAGGCCAGAGCAGGTAAGGACGGCAGATTTCCTTCCTTAAAGGACATTAATGAACCAGACGGGGCTTGGCGACGATGGTTTCATAGTGTAACAGGTTTTATTTACAATGCTTTAAAATGTCTACTCCATGCTTCTGCTCTGCCTTCCAGCTCTCTACCACTTTATTTCTTTTTTTTGAGTCCACATCCAGGCTTAACCAATCAAGCACAGAGGGCATCGATCTGTGTCAGAAGGTCATTCACTGAAGTGACTCCAGAGACTTGAGTACACAATCTGAGGGAGAGTTACACAGATGCCGTCTTTCAGATGAGATATTAATCTGAGGCCCCATCTGGAGGTTCTCCCTGATGTCTTGACCAATATTTATCCCTCAAACGACGCATAAAACAGATTATCTGATCATTATCCCATTCCTGTTTGTGGGACCTTACTGTGTGTAAACTTAGCCACTGCGTTTCCCCTCATTACAGCAACAACTGCACTTCAGAAAGCATTTAATTGGCTGCAAAGCACTTTGATATGTCCTGAGGCCACGAAAGGAGCTGCAGGAATGCAAGTTGTTTTTTCCCCCCTTTTCACTGGGGGCATGGTACTAAGCAGCATGTGGAGATGCATCTATATTAAACACCACCGCTGTCCCTACAGCCTAAACATCCCCCATCTTCACTAGACATGTAAGGATGGTTACTTGCTGATAAGCAACTCAGTGCTTGGACTTCCTCCAGGGTTTCCCGAAGGCAGGTTGGGGAAATCGGGAGTGAATGTCTTGTGAAAATTCTGCTCCCAACGTTTTAACCCTGGTTTGAGATAACCTTTCGGTTGAGGACAGCCAGGATGAGTTGAAGGTTTGCAAAACTATAGCCTGTGGGCCATTCACAGGTGAGCCATGGCAATCCAATTCACAAAACCCAGTCTCCTCAGCGTGATTTGAACTGGTATTCCTTTTTTTTTTTGCTGGCTTGTCCTTTTGACTGTTGTCAGCCTGGAGGTTTGGTGCTGTTTCTGGTGGATAAAATTCTAAATTGGAAACATTAAGGGACAGTTTTAACCCTTGATTGGCTACCCAATGGAAACTGGACATTTAAAATGACCCCATCAACTTAAACTACACCCCCCACCCCCCAACACCCCTCAGGAGGAGCAGGGTTGCCTTGGAGCTCTCTACACACCAGGTGTGCAAGCAAGCTGAAAGGTGCAGTGTGCCTGTCATTTATGTACAGCTTGTGAGTAAGAATCTCCCCTTCCCCCACCACAGATTGTTCAAACTTTGGAAATTTGTCCCATCAATTATACTGACTTTATAAACAGAGCAATAGAGCACAAAAGTTACACTCAACCATTAGAAGTCCATGGTTTAGCAGCAGCTAGAGTATTGTGTCCAATTTGGGACCTGCACTTTAGAAAGGAAAGTGAGGCCTTGGAGGGGGTGGCTAGGCGAGTTTACTAGAATAGTACCAGGGATGAGCAGTTTCAGTTATCTGGAGAGACTGGAGAAGCTTCCCTGTAAGCTCTTCTTAAAGCTGAGAGATGCTTTGAGAGAGTAAATAAGGAGAAACTGTTCCCACTGGTAAGAATCACAAAATCACAGAATCTTTACAGTGCAGAAGGAGGCCATTTGGCCCATCGAGTCTACACTGGCTCTCTGAAAGGGCATTCTGCCTAGGCTCACTCCCCTGCCTTACCCCCATAAGCTTGCACGTTCCTTCTTTTCAGATAGCAATCCAATTCCCTTTAGAATACCTCGATCGAACCTTCCTCTCAGGAAGTTCATTCCAAACTCCAACCCTCTGAGCGCAAAACGTTTTCCTCACCTAAGAGGGTCAGTAACCTATAAATTCAATAAATTATGGATGGGCAACAAATGCTGACCTTCCCAATGATGGTCACATCCCTGGAACAAATTTAAAAAAGAAGGTACAGATGTCAGATATTGGCAAAAGAACCTGAGAATTATAAAGAGAATTATTTTTAATTCAACAAATTGTTCTGATCTGGAAAGCACTGCCTGAAACGTGATGGAAGCAGAGGGAGTAATAACTTTCAAAAGAGAATTGGATAAGTACTTGAAAAGAAAAAATATATATATTTGAGGGGCTATGGGGAAAGAACTGGGGGAAAGGGGTTAATTAGATAGCCCTATCAAAGAGCTGACATAGACATGACGGGCTGAATAGCCTCCTTTTGTACTGTATGATTTTATAAATGCAGAGGTGACAGTCAGACATAACAGAGTAGAGCATCACTCAGTAATGAGACCCCACTAATAAAGAAAGTGACTGACATAGTCTAAACAGGATGGAAAGTGTGTTTGGAATAATGTCACCTCATGGCAGGCACTCATCTCCAAACACTGAAGTGTTTCCCCTCCCATTGCTCCTGAAGTTTGACTTACACTGTGGGCTGGAGCAATACACAATCCAATCCAGCACCAAAAGCAATGGGAGGATTATTATGTCTCTCTCGAGGTGTGTTTGGAGGTGGTTGTTTCTAACGTTAGTTGCAGGGCCCATTTTATCCACAGAAACGGTGGTTTGACTCCGGTAGTTACTTCAAACTGCTTAATTAACATTTTATGCAAGATAGGCTCCAGAGCAGGTATGTCTCACATGAGTACAGACTGTTCCATCTACTCTACTGAATCTCTAGCACATGACTGCTGTTGTCACTGTTAGACCATGATATGCATCACTAACTCATTAGCATAACTATTCTATTAGCCCATTACACTGCACTTCTCCCAAGTATAATATCAATTTCTTTAATAGCAATTTTAAACTATTTTTAAAACTATTTACATTACTTCTCTATAACTTCCTTTTACTGTTACAGATTCTATCTAAGTCCTACTGCTACTCTTCCCCACCCCCATCCCCAAGTTACTCTTTTAAGGGATTCAATCTCGCACCGAGTTCTCAGCTTTTGGGAAGATATCTTGGAAACATGTGAGCACTCCTCTGGCCCACGAAGGATATCATCATCGGTGAAATGGGGCAGTGGATTTCCAGGACTGCTGGTAATTGGGGTGTGATCTTCAGGATAGCTGAACTGTAAGGACTGTGGAACCTTTTTCAAAGAAGGACCGATCCAAGAGAGAAGACTGAAGGACACCAACACTTGACCTCTCTCGAACTGGAAGAGACTAGATTAGAATTCACTCAGGAATCTCCGGCTCCCTCATAGCGCAATGGGGAAAGACCTGAAATGACGAAGGATCTTTAATTGCAACGAAGATTTTCACAGCCGTATCATTCGCAGCTGCATGGAGGAGGATAAAAGTGTTGAAGATCTGCGATTTAAACAAATCTGGATGACTAGAAGAACGACAAAAGATCTAGAGCAGGCTCAGGTTCATAATCTGATGGTCACTGCACGGACACATGTCCGCAGCAAGAGGAGGCATGTTCAGCCGAGCTCCCCGGCACTTGGAGGACTGCTGGGGAAGAGGCATCTGTGAGGTCCGAGTCAGATGACGAGCCTCTGGATTAGGCCTTCCAACTCATCGTGGAGAGTCAGCAGAAGGCGGGGGAACATCACACAGAGCTGTTGGAAATCCTCAACAGTCTGACATGCGAGACAGAGGAGTGCGTCCGCCTGCTCTCTGATGAAGTGGTGCCCAAATGTGTGGGTATGGAGGTCTCCATGGGAAGTATAGTGGACGCCATGGAGACCCTGGTCCAGCAGAACACGGAGATGTGCGCAGACCTGAACTCCATCGTGGAAACCATGGGTGAGTTCCTGCAGTGGCAACGTGAGAGAAAGACGGAGTACTTCAAAGTCCCTCCACGTGCTCCTTCCCCTCAAGGAGTCAGGCCACTTGGGCACCTGAAGGGAGGAGGAGCAGCAGCTGGACACCCCTGGGTCATCCATTCAGGAATCTCAGAGGCTGTCCACTCCCTCTGAGTCCCCTTTGCCTATGACCCCCCTCAGCCTCATTCTCTGTCATCACAGAGGGAGCAGCTGGCCCACAGGAGGACAGCCAAAGCAAGCCAGGGCCCTGAAGGCCTTGGCTCTCCACAGGGTGCACACCCCAAAGTCATCAGAGGCAACAGGGCCAACAATTGCACAGGCTGTCTCCACCCTTGCTGTGGATGTCAGGGCCCAGAAGAAGTGGTAGGCCTAGGAAAGTTAAGAAATTCTGATCACAAGTGGTTGCACAGATGAACACGTCACTTTGTAATCTGAAAATATATTCACTTTCACTGAATTATGTGCAATGCTGTCTTTCAGCTTCATTAACAGGCTACGAGAGTTCTCCAACTGCATTCCCTCCCCCCATTAGCAGTTCAGCTGCACACAGCTGGACCACCAGTGATTCTGGAGAGAGAAGTGTGTCTGTGGCTGGGCCTTTTGGAGCCTCGTGCAAGTACAGCCCCACGCACGCAGAGCCTTCATCCATCCCACTCACCTCACTCTCCCGAGCATTTTCAATGCTGCCTGCTGGGGTTCCCTCAGTTGTCCATCTGAGCTGATCTGCATCTCTGCCCACCCACTGACCACGCTCCATGCAGCACTTGCGCCCGTCCAACATGAGGCTCCATTCACTTTTGATTTCAACAGTGAAGGTCATAGTCACGTTTTTGATCAGCTACCCCGTTCTTTTCCCTCCCCAAGTCACCCATTTCCTTTCCCCCATCATTGTTGACCCCCTGCCACCACCTCCCACCTCCCCACTGTCACTACCAACCCAAACCCTTTTCTTCCCAGGGTGTCCAGGTGAACGTGCATGTTCCCTACCTTCCTGAGAATCCCACCCCCATCCACATTGACCCCCCTGACATCCTCCTCCCCATCCCCAGGGCCTGTGTCTGCCTCTAAATCCCCACCAACCACCCTCGCCGTCCCTTCTACCGTTACTGTTGCACCCTCACCCTCCCACCCTACCAGCTCACTCTGCCCTCTCTCAATCTTACCATTCCCTCCTACCACGCCCACCCTCATTTGCTCCCCAGGAGGCAGCCATTGACTCCACAGACCCCTCCCTTGCACATTCACCTGGACATCCTGCACCCCTTGCTCCCTTCTCCACCTTTACTCCTTCCTCATGCAGTCCAGACCCTACTCTTGACTTGACCAAATCTTGACTGGCACACCAGCATAAGAGGGAGTATTGCACTGTCAGAGGTGCCATCTGTATATAGCACTTGAAGGTATAAAATTGTCCCAAGGGATTTCTCAATCAGGCAAAGTGGACAGAGAGCCACAGGAGATGGTAGGGCAGGTGACCAAACGTTTGGTCAACGAGATAGGTTTTCAGGAGGACCTGAAGGGAATGGAAGGTAGGTAGAGAAGCTGCAAGTGGTGAAGAGAAGAATCTAATCCCTCCCACTTGGATTGCATTGTTCTTACTCAGTGAGCTGTTGTGGTTCTGCACTGAATGGGCAATGAGAGCAGATTGAACAGCGACAGTAAAAAGAGAATTGCATTAACACTTGGAAGGAAGGAAAATGCAGTGTTTGGAGAAAGAGTAGGGGGAGTGGGACTTAGTTGATAACTCGAGCAAAGAGCCAGCACAGGCACTAATGGACCAAATGGCCTCTTTCTGGGCTGTTATTCTATGACACTATATATTGGAGAATGGTTGCTTGATGCCGCTGAGCTGTTGTCATGGTAACCAGTCAGTGACTTTAGAAGAGAAAATGCTTCTTTAAATATAGGTAACAAGCACAGAAGGAGGCCATTTGGTCCATTGTATCTGTGCCGGCTCAATTTGCTTCCACACAGTTGAGAAAATGTCAGCTTTGCATCATGAGTGCAGAAGCAATGGCAATGAAACCCTGACCAAAGAAATAAAAAACTTCTTTTGTGACCTACTTTCTTACAAACGTTCCTTCCCCTCATTTCTCTGGTTCCTGTTTTACATTCATTCTTCTCCAGCGATTTAGATATAAGTCATTTGTGCAGAATCCGTCTGATGAGCTGCCCAGGGATAGTTCCATTAGCTCTTCTCCGGTTACCCAGTTTATGCAGCCGGGGTAAAACATCTTCTTTTCACGTTCTCGCAATGTTTTTTTTTGGTCTGCAAGGAAGCACAAATACATCATGCCAAGTCGATCTGGTCTCCTTGCTGAAGCTGAACAGGGCCCTCAAAGAAAAGAAAAGTTCAGGTCGATTAAGGCAACTCCTGCAGTTATTTAAAAGCAGGACTGCAGTTCATTCCCCAACCATCTAAAACAACACTGGCTGTTCCCAAGCCCTCTGCCCCAACATGTGAAGGGGTCGTCTTACTAGGGTGTGGCGCCATGCACAGTGGTCCCTGGTATTTCACTTAAGTGGCCAATTTTTCTGCAAGTGCTGTCTACATATCATATTTGAGGGAAATGGAGGCCTCATGGCTAAAATACACACACAAACACACAAAACACACACACACACACACACACACACACACACGTTCATGAACATGCACACCCTCACACATATACACACACCTTCACATGTACACACTCACAGATTTACACGTATACACAATTTGTGCAAAGACATACACACACTCACAGGCATATATACATTCACTCCCTCCATCACCGACACTCTGTAGCAGCAGTGTGCACCATCTACAAGATGCACTGCAGGAATTCACCAAGGCTCCTTCGACAGCAGCTTTCAAGCCCCCAACCACTACCATCTAGAAGGACAAGGGCTGCAGATAGATGGGAACACCACCACCTGGAATTCCCCTCCAAGTCACTCACCATCCTGACTTGCAAATATATCGCCGTTCCTTCACTGTCGCTAGGTCAAAATCCTGGAACTCCCTTCCTAACAGCACTGTGGATGTACCTACAGCTCATGAACTGCAGTGGTTCAAGAAGGCAGTTCACCACCACCTTCTCAAGGGTAACTAGGGATGGGCAATAAATGCTGGCCCAGCCAGTGAAGCACACATTCTATGAATGAATTTTAAAAACCACACAATTGCACATACATACACTCACATTTGTTCACGTATACACCCATACAGCCATAAAGAGACAATGCACAGACAGACAAATAGACACAGACACACACACACAGACACAGACATACAAACATGCATACCTTCACATATCCTTATACACACTCTCAGATTTACATGCAGACAAATGCAGACACGGGAACACACTCAGACAGAGACACACGCAGACCTACAGGTGTACACACAAAGATGCAGTTGGACATACAGGCACACATGCACACAGGCATGAACATACAGACATACACACACAGACACATGGTCACAGACATATTCTGTGACTGCCACATGCCAGCAGTCTGCCACTCCTGACATCTTCAGGCTGAGAAACACGAATGAGCCTCTGGAGTTAAAACCTCCTGGGCCTCACGCTCATGGGGATTAAGGGAGGGGTGAATAAATAATCAGCTTGCTTCCACCCCGACCCACTGTGCACCCTCCTTCCTCTAACACTGGACCACCACCCTCACCGCAACACACACACACACACCCCCCTCCGACTCTTATCCAAGTTCAAATTGAGGCTTTTGTGTCCAGCCATCAAAGACAGGCTTGAACCTCCAAACTGAACTCTGGGGAGGTGATGGCATAGTGGCATCATCACTACACCACTATTCCAGAGACCCAAGGTAATGCTCTGGGGGCCTGGGTTCAAATCCTGCCACAGCAAATGGTGAAATGTGAATTCAATAAAAATCTGGAATTAAAAGTCTAACGATGACCATGAAACCATTGTACAATTGTCATAAAAACCCATCTGATTTACAATGCCCTTTAGGGGAGGAAATCTGCTGTCTTATGTGACTCCAGGCCCACAGCAATGTGGTCAACTCTCAAAAAATGCCCCCTGATCAAGGGCAGTTAGAGATGGGCAATAAATGTTGGCCTAGCCAGTGATGTCCACATCCTATGAATGAATAAAAAAAAATCTAAAGAAGAAAGAAGTCTGACTTAGCACCTCAATAGTAAGTGAATTCAGCCAACCAGTCAGGAGCAGCAGTGGGCTGACTATATTCCACATCTCTCACACACACACACACACCTGTCAGAGTAACAGTGGAAGACTTCCAGCAAGTGAATAAAAGCTCCTGATTTACTACCTTGAGTTCCGGATATATATAAATAAGCCGTCCTAAAAGCGCTGCTTCTCTGGGATTCCCTCTCCTACCTGTGGATTCCCAATGTGCGGACTTCAATCATGCAGACTGCAGCCCGTTTAATCAGCCCCTTTTTATTGTAGGCAAGAACAAACGGGAGATTCTGCATGTCCGCAATCAGTAACAACATAAACATATATCTACACAAAGAGAGGGCACCTGTCTTCAGTTTGGAAAATGGAAATGTAGACAGGAATTTTCATATGACTGGGAATAATGAAGAGACAGGGTTACGGGGAGGTAAGGGGAAGAGCCAGGCAAAAGGAGTTCATGTGTTAAATGACCTGCAAATATAAAAGACCAACAGTGATATCACATGGAAGGAATAAATGTTGTTGCTTTGAGTTCCAATTGTTTAAACCAATTTTTGTTTTCTTCTAGCCCAAACTAAACCTTTTCAAATCACCGGTTTGGGCCCAGCTGGATAATTGTGGCCTCTTATGGGGATGTGGTGTAGTATTATCACTGGACTAGTAATCTGGTGACCCAGGGCAATGCTCTGGGGGACCCGAGTTCGGATCCCACCACAGCAGATGGTGAATTTTGAACTCAATAAAAACCTGGAGTTAAAAGGCTGATGATGACCACAAAACCACTACTGTTGTTGTAAAAACACATCTGGTTCACCAATGCCCTTTAGAGAAGGAAATCTGCCGTCCTTACCTGGCTTGGTCTACATGTGACTCCGGACCCACACCAATGTGGTTGACTCTTAAATGCCCTCTGAACAAGGGCAATTGGGGATGGACAATAAATACTGGCATAGGCAGTGACATCCACATCAGAGGTTCAGGAGAAATTTAATAGAGCTGTTCCAGACCATAAAGTGGTTTTGATGGCAGAAATGAGGAGAAACTGTTCCCATTGGCAGGAGGGTAGTAACCAGAGGAGACAGATTTAAGATAATAGGCGAAGGAACCTGAAGCGACATGAGGAGAGCTTTTCTTGTCAAGCAAGATCTGGAATGTGCTGCGTGAAAGGGTGCGAACTCAATAATAACTTTCAAAAGGCAATCCGATGATTATTTGAAGGGGAAACAAGTTGAAGGATTATGGGGGTAAGAGCAGGGGAATGAGACTCTTTCAAAAGAACCAGCACAGGCATGGTGGGCTGAATGGCGTTCTTCTGCGCTGAATTATTCTATGGGCAGGGTTTTACCATCGGCGAGCGGGGGGTGGGGCCTGCTCGCCGATGCGCAAAATGATGCGCGGTGACGTCGGGTGGAACTCCCGACATCATCCCGCCCCATTTAAATTTTCAGGAAGGTGCGGGCGCAGAAAAATCAGCTGTGCGCCCGCCGACCTGTCAATGGCCAATTGAGGCCATTGGCAGATCAATTAAAGTACTTTGTGGACCTGCCCGTTCAACCTTAAGGTTGGCAAGCAGGCCAGGAACCCCAGCGGGAACTATGAGGGGACATGTAAGGGAATTTTCTTTTCTATTTTTAATATTTTTGAAAGGAGTGGCGATCTCCCTGAGGCAGTACTTAGCCTCAGGGAGGTGAGTGCGCTCTTCCGTGCACATGCGGGAAAGTGCCCACTCTTGATTTTGGCATTCACCCCCACCCGCACAGGGAGTGCATAATGCTTCCCTGCGGACATCACGCTGGGCAGGCCTTCATTGGCCTGCCCATGTAAAATGGCGCCGTGCCTCTGATTGGGGACGCCGATCAGAAGCGCGCCCGCATGCACCCACCCATCAACATCCCCCCCCCCACCGACAGGGGTGGGGGAAATTCTGCCCTATGATTCTGATGAGATTGTAAGAAAATTGACATTGGCAAATTGTGCGTAATTTCAAGCATTTACTCCTGGATTACGCCCACCCACCCCACCCCATATTAGGAGGATAAATGAGCGCGCAAATAATGGGTAAGTGAGAAGACGGAAGAGAGGTCAAAATCCAAAAATGGCTGAGAATAAACCTGACTTACTGCTCTTGCATTGAATTCTTTGAAAAGTGCATTCACTTCTCTACTTTATGAAGCCCCAGTAGAGTAGGCCGATTAAATCCCTTGGGCATGCTCGGCTATTCAATTAGATCATGGCCGATTTTATCTTAATTCCATTTTCAAAGCCATAGACCACCCTGATGTCTTGCAGCTTGTGGGAGGAGGTGTAATGACACATCCAGCTTTCTGGCTATGACTGAGCTTGCACTGAGCAGGACAACGTTTTACAATGTATTCCTTGAAGGGGAAGCATTTGCATTATGTCAGGGCTGCTGAGGGCTCTCCGCTTCTTCCTCGAACAGAGGCCCGAACAATCCCCATCCACCACTACTCTCCTCCGTCTGGCTGAACTTGTTCACTCACTGAACAATTTCTCCTTAAACTCCTCTCACTTCCTCCAAATAAAAGGTGTGGCTATGGGTACCCGCATGGGCCCCAGTTATGCCTGTCTCTTTATGAGGTATGTGGAACATTCTTTGTTTCAGTCCTACTCAGGCGCCCTCCCACAACTCTTTCTCCGGTACATCGATGATTACTTCGGTGCTGCTTCATGCTCTAGTTTGGACTTGGAAAAATTTATTAAGTTTGCTTCCAATCTCCACCCCTCCATCATTTTCACATGGTCCATCCCTGACACTTCCCTTCCCTTCCTTGACCTCTCTGTCTCAATTTCTGGTGATAGACTGTCCACCAATATTCATTACAAGCCTACCGACTCCCACAGCTACTTTGACTACAGCTCCTCACACCCCGCTTCCTGTAAGGACTCCATCCCAATTCTCTCAGTTCCTTCACCTCCGTCGCATCAGTTCTGATGATGCCACTTTCAAAAACAGATCCTCTGACATGTCCTCCTTCTTCTTTAACCGAGGTTTTCCACCCACGGTGGTTGACTAGGCCCTTAACCGTGTCCAGCCCATCTTCCACGCATCCGCCCTCACGCCTTCTCCTCCCTCCCAGAAACATGAAAGGGTCCCCCTTGTCCTCACTTATCACCCCACCAGCCTCCGCCATTTCTGCCAACTCCAGCATGATGCCACCACCAAATATATCTTCCCTTCACCCCCCCTGGCAGCATTCCGTAGGGATCATTCCCTCCGTGACACCCTGGTCCACTCCTCCATCACCCCCTACACCTCAAACCCCTCCCACGGCACCTTTCCATGCAACCGCAGAAGGTGCAACACCTGCCCTTTTACTTCCCCTCTCCTCACCGTCCAAGGGCCCAAACACTCCTTTCAAGTGAAACAGCATTTCACTTGCACTGTCCTCAATTTAGTCTACTGCATTCGCTGCTCCCAATGCGGTTTCCTCTACATTGGAGAGACCAAACGCAGACTGGGTGACCGCTTTGCAGAACACCTTTGGTCTGTCCACAAGCATGACCCAGACCTCCCTGTCGCTTGCCATTTCAACACTCCACCCTGCTCTCAGGCCCGCATGTCCGTCCTTGGCCTGCTGCAATGTTCCAGTGAAGCTCAACGCAAACTGGAGGAACAGCACCTCATCTTCCGACTAGGCACTTTACAGCCTTCCAGACTGAATATTGAGTTCAACAATTTCAGATCATGAACTCTCTCCTCCAACCCCACTCCCTTTCCGATCCCCCTTTTTTCCAATAATTAATATAGATTTTTCTTTTCCCACCTATTTCCATTATTTTTAAATGTATTTCCATCCATTGTTTTATCTCTACCTTTTAGCCTATTTCGATCCCTTCCCTTCACCCCACCCCACCCCCACTAGGGCTATCTGTATCTTGCTCGTCCTGCTTTCTACCCTTAATGTCACCTATTAGCACATTCCTTAAAAAATATCACCACCGTCAACACCTCTTTGTCCTTTTGTCTATGACATCTTTTGGCTATCACCACCTATCACTGGCCCTCTATCCAGCTCTACTTGTCCCACCCCCCCCTTACACCAGCTTATATTTCATCTCTCTTCTATTTTTCCTTAGTTGTATTGAAGAGTCATACGGACTCGAAACGTTAACTGTGTTCCTCTCCGCATATGCTCTCAGACTTGCTGAGTTTTTCCAAGTATTTTTATTTTTGTTCTTGTTCTGCAATTACTGTCAGTAGATCCCAGGGCCCAAGTCCCTACTTCTGATTATTATGCTTTGCTGGAATACGTGCATGTGTGTGTGTTTGTGTGCATGCATGTGTGTTCCTGCATGTCTATATAAGCATGTGTTTCTGTGTGCACATGTTTATATATGCATATAGAAGGACTCCTCACTCTCTGCCCACCGTCGGCTGTTAAATAATATGTTCACACCTCACAGCGGCCCTTTGGCTGAGAGGACTATCAGAGCCTGGGGAACTAACCCTTGCTGAGAGTCAAGGAGGAAACATTTGTGAGAAATGTGCACTCACAAGCAGCTGTTGTAACCACTTGTGACTTGAGAACTCCTGAGCTAACTAGTCAGCCTGAAATCCAGAGGTATTGATCACAGCTGGGAACAGTATTCGGAAACTGTCTGTGATGGACACTCGGGGGAATTGAAGGCTTTTACCGAACAGGATAAGCAGTGGCTAGACAACGTCAAGTTCAGTACATTATTCATAAAGAATACAAAGAATATTGCTGGGAAATGAGGTGAAACTGACAGTAATGTATGTCACATTAAGCTCAGGCCTGTAACTAGTAGATCATCATCCAGCTCCCCTCTGACTGATTGAGGTTCCTGGTAGTGTGAGGGCAATTTGTGATGGGGAACACGGCCCTTTTCATTTAATAGCCATTTGTCAAATTGATATATATATACATATATATATATATATATATATATATATATATACACATATGTATATGGATGGATGGATGGATGGATTGACGGATAGATAGATAGATAAATAGATATTATAAAAATATTGCACATGTCTGTCACAATCAGATACCATTCTTCAAAGTGCCACATTTTATTAAGAAATAACTTGTATCTATATAACACCTTTCATGACCTCATGTTCCAAAGCATTTTACAGTCAATTAGGCATTCCTGAAGTGTAGTCACTGGTGTAAGGTAGCAAAAAATGCAGTAGCCAATTGGCTTGCAACAAGTTCTCACAAATGGCAGTTTGCTAAATGACTAGATTGTTTTTAATGATGTTGGTTGAGGGATGAATGTTGGTCAGGAAAACTCCTTGGCTCTTCGTCAAATAGTGACAGGGGATTTTCTACCTTCACCTGAGAGGGCAGATGAGGTTTAACATCTCATTTGGAAGATAACACTCCATCAGTATTGTTCTAGAATATCAGTCTAGTTTATGTGTTCAAATCTCAGGAGTGGGGATTGAACCCATGACCTTCTGACTTGGAAGGATAGCACTGCCGGCTAGGAACGTAGCAACATGAAGAGGACATTCAAGCAATGAGCTCCCTCATTTTGCTTTGTTGTTTACAGCCTGCACCATATATTCCAGATCACTTCACAATCACACACCAATATGAAACTTTGCATTCAACCCCTCCAGCCAATTCTGCCATTCAAATAGATCACAGCTGATCTGTATCTTAACTCTGCCTACCCACCTTGGTCCCAGAACCTTTAATTCCCTTGCCTAACAAAAAAACCTATCAATCTCGTTTTTTAAGATTTTCAAATAGCCTAGCTTCAGTAGATTTTGGTAGATGGAGTAGAGTTCCAGATTGCCAATGATTGCCACTGTTCTGGAGAAGACTCTTGTTGGACTCAAAACGTTGACTCTGTTTCTCGCTCCACAGATGCTGCCAGACCTGCTGAGTTTTTCCAACACTTTTTCGTTTTTATTCCAGATTGCCACTACCTTTTTGTGAGGAAGTGCTTCCTGATATCATCCCTGAATGGCCTTGTTTGAATTTTAAGGCTATGATCACTTGTTCTGAAGCCCCCAACCAGAAGAACTCCTTTATACAGCTTAGTTAGATCACTCCTTTATATTCTATACTCAAGGGAATACAAGCAAAGTCTAAACAACCTGGAAAAACTCAGCAAGTCTGGCAGCATCGGTGGAGAAGAAATCAGTCAACGTTTCGAGCCCTCATGGCCCTTCAGCAGAACTGAAGCATAGTTTCAACAAGGGAGAAATATAAATTGGTTTAAGGTGGGTGGGGGGGAAGAGACACATTGAGGGTGTGGTGTGAGCAGATAATCAAAAGATGTCAGAGACAAAAAGGTCAAAGAGGTGTTGAAGGTGGTGGTCTTTGTCTGAGAAAAGTGCTAATTAAGAATGCAAGACAGGATATTCAAAGTACAGCTCTAGTGGGGGTGGGGTGGAAAGACTAAAGGTTTTAGTTTTAGATTTAAAAATAATGGAAATAGGTGGGGAAAGAAGAATCTATATAAATTATTGAAAAAAAAGGCGGGTGGGGGGGGAGAAAAGAAACGGGGTGGGGATGGGGGGAGGGGGAGTTTAAGATCTAAAGTTGTTGAATTCAATATTCAGCCCAGAAGGCTGTAAAGTGCCTAGTCGGAAGATGAGGTGCTGTTCCTCCAGTTTGCGTTGGGCTTCACTGGAACAATGCAGCAAGCCAAGGACAGACATGTGGGCAAGAGAACAGGGTGGAGTGTTAAAATGGCAAGCGACAGGGAGGTTTGGGTCTTTCTTGCGGACAGACCGCAGGTGTTCCGCAAAACGGTCGCCCAGTTTGCGTTTGGTCTCTCCAATGTAGAGGAGACCGCATTGGGAGCAACGAATGCAGTAGACTAAGTTAGGGGAAATGCAAGTGAAATGCTGCTTCACTTGAAAGGAGTGTTTGGGCCCTTGGACGGTGAGGAGAGAGGAAGTGAAGGGGCAGGTGTTGCATCTTCTGCGTGGGCATGGGGAGGTGCCATAAGTGGGGGTTGAGGAGTAGGGGGTGATGGAGGAGTGGACCAGGGTGTCCCGGAGGGAACGATCCCTATGGAATGCCGTCAAGGGGGGTGAAGGGAAGATGTGTTTGGTGGTGGCATCATGCTGGAGTTGGTGGAAATGGCGGAGGATGATCCTTTGAATGCGGAGGCTGGTGGGGTGATAAGGGCATTCAAAGGATCATCCTCCGCCATTTCCGCCAACTCCAGCATGATGCCACCACCAAACACATCTTCCCTTCACCCCCCTTGACGGCATTCCGTAGGGATCGTTCCCTCCGGGACACCCTGGTCCACTCCTCCATCACCCCCTACTCCTCAACCCCCACTTATGGCACCTCCCCATGCCCACGTAGAAGATGCAACACCTGCCCCTTCACTTCCTCTCTCCTCACCGTCCAAGGGCCCAAACACTCCTTTCAAGTGAAGCAGCATTTCACTTGCATTTCCCCTAACTTAGTCTACTGCATTCGTTGCTCCCAATGCGGTCTCCTCTACATTGGAGAGACCAAACACAAACTGGGCGACCGTTTTGCGGAACACCTGCGGTCTGTCCGCAAGAAAGACCCAAACCTCCCTGTCGCTTGCCATTTTAACACTCCACCCTGTTCTCTTGCCCACATGTCTGTCCTTGGCTTGCTGCATTGTTCCAGTGAAGCCCAACGCAAACTGGAGGAACAGCACCTCATCTTCCGACTAGGCACTTTACAGCCTTCTGGGCTGAATATTGAATTCAACAACTTTAGATCTTAAACTCCCCCTCCCCCCATCCCCACCCCGTTTCTTTTCCCCCCCCACCCGCCTTTTTTTTCAATAATTTATATAGATTCTTCTTTCCCCACCTATTTCCATTATTTTTAAATCTAAAACTAAAACCTTTAGTCTTTCCACCCCACCCCCACTAGAGCTGTACTTTGAATATCCTGTCTTGCATTCTTAATTAGCACTTTTCTCAGACAAAGACCACCACCTTCAACACCTCTTTGACCTTTTTGTCTCTGACATCTTTTGATTATCTGCTCACACCACACCCTCAATGTGTCTCTTCCCCCCCACCCACCTTAAACCAATTTATATTTCTCCCTTGTTGAAACTATGCTTCAGTTCTGCTGAAGGGCCATGAGGGCTCGAAACGTTGACTGATTTCTTCTCCACCGATGCTGCCAGACTTGCTGAGTTTTTCCAGGTAATTCTGTTTTTATTTTGTTTTGGATTTCCAGCATCCGCAGTAGCTTTTAGCTTTTTGTTTTTATCTAAACAACCTGTCCTGATTAAGCTTTTTGACCCTGGAAAAGTTCTGCTAAATCTGTGCTGCAGCTCCTCTGATGCTAATATATCCTTCCTGAGGTCCGGAGCCCAGAGCTGAGTATTTTAAAATTCTTTCACAGGATGTAGGCATTGCTGGCCAGGCCAGCATTTATTGCCCATCCCTAATTGCCCTTAAGAAGGTGGTGGTGAATTGCCTTCTTGAACTGCTGCAGTCCATGTAGTGTAGGTGCACCCACAGTGCTGTTAGGGACGGAGTTCCAGATGTTGACCCAGCGGCAACATGGTGAGTGGCTTTGGGGGGAAACTTCTAGGTGGTGGTGTTCCCATGCATCTTGTCCTTGGAAGTCGTGGAGGTCGTGGATTTAGAAGGTGCTATGAAAAGAGCCATGTTGAGTTGCTGCAGTACATCTTGTAGCTGGTGCACACTGCTGCTACTGTGCGCCCGTGGTGGAGGGAGTGAATGTTTAAGGTGGTGGATGTGGTGCTGATCAAACGGGCGGCTTTGTCCTGGATGGTGTTGAGCTTCTTGAGTGTTGTTGGAGCTGCACTCATCCAGGAGCTGCACTCATTCAGGCAAGTGGAGAGTATTCCATCACTCTCCTGACTTGTGCCTTGTAGATGGTGGACAGGCTTTGGGGAGTCAGGGGGTGAGCCTCTGACCCGCTCGGGAATTCTGAGGTGAGTAATTCACCTTTTGACTCCCTAAAGCCCTGATGAGACACCCTTAATCTTGGCAGCAGGCAGGCAGGCAACAGGGCCTTTGGCACTCACGTTCTCGGCTGAAGAGATCCACATCTATTCCCCTAACTAAACTATTCCCAACTACAACCGCATTCCTTTGTATGCCCCCAACTTGAATGGGCCCCTGCACACCATGGTGCTATAGCCAGTTTGTTCATTTTCTCTGCAGTCCCTGCTCTTATCCACACAAACTGCAAGAACCTCAAACCTGTTGGATAATTGCAAGAGCTGAGGCTCCTTTGTTTCTCCCTCCTGGATTCACATTCCTGCCTCACTCGCAGTCACACCCTCCTGTCCCTGACCACGGACCAAATCTGAAGTATGTAGCCTACGGGGTGTGACTGCCTCCTGGAACAAAGTGTCCAGGTAACTTTCTCCCTGCCACCTTTATGGCCTTTTATTTAACTAATTAGGCTTCAAGTTTAGGAATATCACTCAACAATTATTTGTAGTTACATAAAGTAATGTAACTAGTTCAGCTATAAATGTATCTCCCAGTACTGGTAAGATACTGCAGGGAGTTGAGAGGAGGTGGTGGTGTCGTGGTTACTAGACTAGTAATAAGGGAAGCAAGGGTAATGCTCTGGGGCACTTGGGTTCAAATCCCACCACAACAGATGTTGAAATTTGAACTCAATAAAAAAATCTGGAATTAAAAGTCTAATGATGACCATGAAACCATTGTTGATTGTTGTAAAAACCCATCTGGTTCACTAATGCCCTTTAGGGAAAGAAATCTGCTGCCCTTACCTGGTCTGGCCTACATATGACTCCAGACGCAAAGCAATATGGTTGACTCTTAAAATGCCCTCTAGCAAGTTGCTCAGCTACTGAGGGCAATTAAGGATGGGCAATAAATGCTGGCCGAGCCAGTGACGCCCACATCCCGTGAATGAATAATAAAAAAAATGCCTCCAGAACTGTTTTGTGCTTACAGTCTTATTCGTTCACTCCCTGTTATAGTCACCCAAATGAAATATTTCAATTCCTTGGCTTAGAAGTTAGAGAAAAAAGAAAAGAAAAAATACTCACCAGCCAATCACTTACCCACTCCTCTCTGACATCACACTAAGATCTTTCATGAACACAATCAGCTTGTTCTGAACTTACACACCTCCTGTTCCTTCATTCCCCTGCTGCTCTCGCTCTCATTGCCGCCACTGCTCTTTTATCTTCTTCGCTCTGTTCTCCACTAGCTGGATTTACTAGATGATGCTAGAACAGAGAGGTAAAACCCAGGCTTGAGCTTTTTTTCCCTGGAAAAGGGGAGTGTGAAGGGTGACCTGATGAAGATCTTTAATGTCATGAGAGGCTTTGATAGAGAGGATGTTTCCAATTGCAGGCAAGTAATGCCACTATATGGACCAGCTGAGGACAATAGCATGTAAGGGGAAGCTAGATAAGCAGGTGAGGGAGGAAAGAATCCAAGGCGATGGTGACGGGTAGATGAAGTAAAGTAGGAGGAGTCTCACTGGAGGATAAACTCTGGCTTGGGCCTGTTGGGTCTGTCACTGTGTTGCAGAAACCTTGGCCCGGATCTTCGGCAAAGCAGCAACCGCCGTCAAATTGCCGCTCTGCTCCTACTTGTCTGCGCCCTGGCCCTGCTCCGTATTTCTGGCTGTGTCTTCCAAGGCCGGCTTCTTCTGAAATGCGCACCGTCCGGCCTCACGAAAGCTTCATTGTAGCACTGAAGAGTTGCGGGAAGACAATCCACGCCCCCCCCAGATTACAGCACCAGCTACCGTAAGGTAAGTTTAAATGTCCAGTGTGAATGGCAATGGATGGGTGAATGGTCAGGGCGATATGGTGGGTAGATGGGTGAGTGGGTAGGGTGGCAGTGGGTGGGGTGGTTGACGAGTAGGGTGGTGGGCGAGTAGAGTGGTAGGGTGGGCAGGGTGACAGGTTGGTAGGGTGACAGATGTGTAAGGTATGTGGAGGGTAGAGTGGCAGGTGGGTGAGGTTGGTATGTGGGTAAGGGGACGGTCAGATCGGGTAAGGAAGAGTTGTCAGGCCGGCGGCTAGTCAAGCTCGGTCAGGGGGTAGTTGGGTGGTAGGGAGTAGTCAGGTCACATTGGGGGCATAGGGGGTAGTCAGATGGTTGGATGGGTAGTCAGGTTGGGTCGTGGGTGGTCAGAGGGGTTGGGTGGGGAAGTCAAGTCAGGTCAGGGGATAGTCGGCATGTTGTGGGGTGGTATTTGGATAGTCAGGGGGATAATCAAGTTGGGTCGGGGGGGTAGTCGGGAAGGGTAGTCATGTCTGACTGGGTTGGCGGAGTGTCAGGGGCCTGCGGTGGTAGTCGGGATATCAAGAGGGGTTTGTTAGGGGTGGGGTGAGTCAACAGGGGAGTTGTGGGAGTTAGTGTGAAGGATTGGGAGGGGTTCAGTATTATAGTTACCAAGGAGTTGGACAAGGATTTTTCTGTCTAGCATTTCCTGGGTAACTATCCAGATGGGTAAGTCGGAACTGTCCAAAGTCTCCAGCTCTTACTCAGGGTCAGAGACTTTTTTGGAGGGTCCCAGGGAGCAGGGGAATTGTCCGTCAGAAGTTGAAACTTTCCCGGCAATTCCCATGGAAGTCAGCACTTCAGGACTCCCACTACTGCCTCCTGACTGAAACTCGATCTGTGTTTAAAATACCAGAGAAAGTGGCTCTAGAAATTCAGCTGAGGTCTTCAATACAAGGATTGGTCTCTGGACATTTGAATTCAGTGGGTTGGAGAGGAAGAGGGGACATGTGTAGAAGTTACCCAGGTTGCATAATAAAGTGGTTTTTTTTTCACAACGGGGCTTCTAACTTCGAAACAAGTTGCTTGCTCATACAATTATTGTGTGAATTCATAGCAAATGTTCAACAGGGGATTCAGTGAGCCCTAATTGTGGCTGCCTTTACCACATCTAAGGAGCCCTGGTCAAACCAATGGAGATCAGGGGATAAACTCTTCAGTGGACTGGAGGCATTCCTGGCATAAAGGAAAATGGCTGTAATCATTGGAAGCCAATCATCTCAGCCCCAGGATGCCGCCATTGTATCCAACCGCTCCATAAATGATCCTCCCCACACCATCACCTGTTGACTGGCGATTTCACAGTGTTCAGCTCCATTCACAACTTCTCAGGCAGTGAAGTGGTCCATGTCCATCTGCAGCAAGGCCTGGACAACATCCTGCCTTGGGCTGATACATGGCAAAGTAACATTCGCACCACCCAAGTGCCAGGTAGTGATTATCTCAAGCACTGGTGGACACACGCTCCATTACAACACGGAGTACACTTCAAAAAGCATTTCATGGGCTGTAAAGCGCTTTGGAATATGTCTGGAGGTCACGAAAGGAGCTATAGAAATGCAAGTCTTACTTTTTTCTCTTTCAAGCTGCTGTGCATCAAAAAGGGAGGAGACGACAACTTTTCAGGGGGCCTAAGGATGAGCAATAAATGCCAGAAACACTCACATCCCTAGAATGAATATAGAACGGCACATCATGAATGCTTGGAAAAAGGCTCAAAGGGACAGCTAGCCATCTCATATTGAGAGATTTACTTAACCAAAGCTATTAAAAGGATATGAAGTTAGGCCACAGATGAGTCAAAATGGACTGCAGCAGTTCAAGAAGGCAGCTCACCACCACCTTCTCAAGGGCAATTAGGAATGGGCAATAAAACTGCTGGCCTAGCCAGCGAAACCCACGGTCCCATGAAAGAATAAAGGAAAAAAAGAATCCAATTGAATGGCAGAACAGGATCAAAGGGATAAATGATTTCCTTCTGTTCTGAGCTTCCTATCCATTGTCGTTTGACGGTACATTTTGCTAATTTGTTGATACATTTTAGTGACTTTTGGCAGCTTATTGGTGTATTCACTGGCCCAGTAGTGCATTTTGACAGACGCCCTTGTTGACCAGCCTTGTGGTAATTTCTCAGCTCTACTTCAAAGATGTAACTGGAGCTGACAACCTTCCACCAGGTTTCAGCTGCTCTGCAGTTGGATTTGCTTACAGCTCATGTTACAGGGTCAGCAAGTACACCCTTTGTATGTAATACCTGCCCAGCCTGAGTAGGAATACTGGACGGCCCCCTTCTCCACTTGACACTCGCTCACTTATGGGGACTCTGCAGGGGTCACTGCAACACTAGTCAATCCCAGCTGGCCTAAATGCTGCTCTCCACAGGCTCCACAAGCTACTTCTGGAAGTTGAGTTGCATCAGCGGAACCCTGTAAACAACATATCCACCTTGGTTTCTCTCATTACTAACATCAACATTGCATTATCCCCACCACCCACCCCCAGCCATCTGAGGGTGGCCTCACTGTCTTCCTTTAAACTTATCTGTCTGTGGCCCATTACACCATCTCAAGGGATTACTCGGCGTCCTTTATCCAAACAAGTGGGGGCTTGAAGTCACTAATTGCCCTTTGTGTTTGCCAAGGGATGTTTTACTGCAGGCAGAAGTGGGTGGAGGATGTGGAATTCAGTATTTCTGGAAACTGAAGGGAGGAATCGGTCCATTTTAATTTTTGCTCCTTTTCTCTCCTCAAGTGGACCATCTCTTTCAGTCACTCGGTCAGCAACTGCCCAGAGTTCAAAGGTCAATCCGTTTCTGTAACTGTTCACTTCTTGACTCCTGAAGGCACAGTCTCGACAACATCAGCTTACATTTGTATAGCACCCTTTCGTGCCTCAAGGCTTTATCAGGGTCCCACATGCAATGCCAACCTAAGTACCCGTTATTCATATGCAGGTCCTGGCAGTGACTGTTTGTGGGTGTTCAGCCGCAGAGGCAACACCTTGGTCCGGGATTTTCTGTGCCCACTCGCATCGGGCGCGATTGGTTTCAGAACAGCGTGAAACCAGTTTGCGATCATCTGCTCAGCCCATCCATGGCAGGCCACATTTCCCGCCATCAGGAACCTCATTGTAATACATTAGCATATCATTATTAGGCCAGCCCACTGGAATCGCACCCCCACCTGCTGGATCGTCTGTCCACGTCTGTGGGAAAACAACGTGTTTCACAACAGCACTTAAGCAAAGTACATCTGACAGGCTGCACTTCACTCGGGGCTTCAAGGTTTGTTTCCCTACCTTGCTTCGGGCAGCACTCGCAGTCATCAGCACCAGGCTTCACAGACAGCACCACACCACTTATAGTGGGGCTCATGGGTAGGTCTCGGTCTACCAGATCAGCCATGTGTGGGTGACTTTTCAATGGCTGCAGGGCTAGGGCTTGCTTGAGGAAGGGGGAGAAGTGGCCTCAGGCAAGGGGAGAGGCTGCAGGGTGAGAGCTGCACTGGGGAAGGAGGGTATCCCAGGGTGTGTGTGAGGGCACATGTTGATCTGTGCAAGTGGCCTCAAGATGGTGAGGGTTGAGGAGGCTGTCTCCAGAGGAGATGATGCCAGATGGACATATAACGGTCTGTGTGTGAGAATGGGTGGTGATGTCCCTTGAGCTGGCAGTGAGTGAGGTGCCAGTGAATGTGTGATGGGCTTGAGGGTGTGAGTTTAGAGTGATGAGATGGTCACCATACCCTGGCTGCACTGATGAGTTCATTCACCCTCTGTGGTAATTTCAATGCAGGATGGTCAACCTCTTCTGTGCAGCATTGGCACTGATCACCACTACCACCGCCTCCCAAGCCTGGTTGGTCATGCTGCTGCACATCCTGCGGCCAGATAGGGGGGGTAAAGGAGATCGCGGCAGGCTTCCACGCGTCCAAAAGGCATTCCAGTGACATGGCTCTAGGCATAGGATATAAGAGCAGGGAGGTAATGCTGGAACTGTATAAAATGCTGGTTGGGTCACAGCTAGATATTGCATGCAGTTCTGGAATCTGCATTTTAGGAAGGATGTGATTGCACCGGAGAGAGTGCAGAGGAGATTTACCAGGATGTTGCCTGGGCTGGAGAGTTTTACTTATGAGGAGAGATTGGATAGACGGGTTATTTTCCCTGGAGCAGATGAGATTGAGGGGGGACATGATTGATGTGTATAAAATTATGAGGGGCATAGATAGGGTAGACAGGAAGGAACTTTGCCCCTTGGTGGAGGGATCAATAACCAGGGGGCATAGATTTAAGGTAAGGGGCAGGAGCTTCAGAGGGGATGTGAGGAAGAATTTTTTCACCCAGAGGGTGGTGGGAATCCGGAACTCACTGCCTGAAAGGGCGGTAGAGGCAGAAACCCTCATAACATTTAAGAAGATGTGCACATGCGATGCCATGGCATACAAGGCTATAGGCCTAGTGCTGGAAAATGGGATTATAATAGTTAGGTACTTGTTTGACCGGTGCAGACCCAATGGGCTGAAGGGCCTTTTTCTGTGCTGTAGACCTCTATAACTCTATGACTCTATGGCGCTAAACCTGGGGGCTGCAATCTTTTTGCCTTTCGTGGTTATCCTCCCTGCAGTAGTCCTGGGCTGGAAGCACTGAGATGTGTGCGCGCGTCTGGAGTTTAAGTATGGCGCCCAGCGTGATGAAGCGTCAAATTGATGGAATGGCAAGGGAATGAGAGTCCGCCTGCCCTGGAAACGGCATGTTTCCCGGGATTGCATAAGTAATGAGGTGGGTTTGAGACGACACAGTGTGAAAACCTGCCATTGCTGCCGGCGGGTAAAACAGAAAGGATGTACTTGCCATAGAGGGAGTGCAGCAAAGGTTCGCTAGGCTGATACCGGGGATGGCAGGACTGTCGTATGAAGAGAGATTGGTTCGACGGGGTCTGTATTCACTCGAGTTTAGAAGAATGAGAGGGGATCTGATTGAAATGTATAAAATTCTAACAGGGCTAGACAGACTGGATGCAGAGAGAATGTTTCTCCTCGTTGGGGAGTCTAGAACCAGGGGCCACACTCTCAGGATGTGGGGCAGGCCATTTAGGACTGAGATGAGGAAAAATTTCTTCACTTAGAGGGTGGTCAAGTTGTGAAATTCTCTGAAGGCCGTGGAGGCCGGGTCACTGAGTATATTCAAGAAAGAAATTGATAATTTTTTGAATATTAGGGGCATCAAGGGTATGAAGAGAAAGCGGGCATTGAGATAGAGGAACAGCCATGATCATATTGAATGGCGGAGCAGGCTCGAAGGGCCGAATGGCCTACTCCTGCTCCTAGTTTCTATGTTTCTACGTTTCTACCGCATTTAGTGCAAAATGGGACGATTCCACCCTTGATCTTACAATTTTCATCCTTGTTCTTCAATCCCTCCATGATCTCACCCATCCTCTGTAATCTCCTGCAGCCACACAGACCTCTGCATTCTGTTCTCTGCGTATCTCTAATTTTAAGTGCCGCACGATTGGCAGAGCTGCCTTCAGCTACCTAATCCCTAAACTCTGGAATTCATCCCCAGCACCTCTTGATCTCTTAGTCCACATTAAAACTTTCCCTAAATCCTATTAATAATTGTTTGGTAATACAGAACTTGAGCATTGCTGAAAAAAGAGATTTTTTGTCAAAATGTTTTGTCTTGCACTCATCTGGACAATTTGCAAGAAAATACCAATGCCTGGGGGAACAACATATTTATACTGTATGGGGAGAGAGTGCTGATTGGTTGGCAAGTGGAATCTGATTGGTAGAGGCGTTACCATGGAGAATGCACCAGTTGATGCTGACTGACACTTAACTGCCAAGCACTGTTGGAATTTCAGCCAGATAGCTTGACTCTGATTGGTTGAGGCATTGCAGTGGGGAATTAATCAGCCAATGGCAGTCATTTATTTTGTTTAGCTGAAACAGCCCTCATCTTTGCAGATGGAAACAATATGAGCACACATTGCGCCTACTTCAGCTAAACAAAATAAGTGACAACCAATGGCTCATTCATTCCCCAGGGCAATGCCTTGACCATTCAGAATCAAGCTGCCTAGTTTAAATTCCAACAATGCTTGGCAGTTAACTGTCAGTCACAAGCAGCTGGTGTATTCTCCATGGCAACATCTCTACCAATTAGAGTCCACTTGCCAACCAAACAACACTCTCTTCACATACAGTATAAATATATTGTTTCCCCTAACTTGGTATTTTCTTGCAAATTGTCCTGATGAGTGCAAGATGAAAAGCTTTGTCAAAAATGTCTCTTTTTTCAGCAATACTTAAATCCTACTACTTTGATGAAACTTTTGGTCACCTATCCTAATATCACCTTCTGTGATTTGGTGTCCATTCATGCCAGCTTTATTCTTTAGTGAAATCCCTTGGGACGTATTACTATGCAGTTGAGGCCAATAGTTGTGGTTTTATTTACTGGCTCAGCTAGGGGTCACTAACTCAGCCTGAATAGTGGATGCTGTGCAGGGCGTTCCTTACTTGCTGTGGCTCAGTTTCACACATGATCATGCATCTACCAACCGAGCCATTCTGGACAGGCCTCTCGTGAGGGCTCCCTCAACCTCCCACCTCACCCGCCAGTTGATTCATCTATGCATCAGTTGGTAGCACTTATCATGGGTCAGACTGGTTGCAGGTTCATAGTCTGGATTTTTGTCTCCCCTTCGCATCGCTGTGAAAATGGTGGAAGAGGCCGAAAATTGGAAGTCTTGTTGCATAACACGGCACCTACCATTTTTGTGGGGGCATGAATTGGGACATGCATTTGCATTTCACAGAGGTAACTGTCCATATAAAACAGCAGCTGTCTCCATTCATGTCTAACTTTGGTGTCCCAGGTGTGTGAAACACAACAAGAACGATGTGGTAGGAGTAGATCTTAACTTCGTGGAGTCCTCTGGAGACATGGAATACCATTTTGGAGGGGGAGGGTACACCTTTGGATATGGTCCTGGGAGCGTTTTGGTGAAGGTCGGGTGCTCTTTGGGGGAGGTCAGGTGTCCCTTGGAAGAGGTAAGGCTCTCCTTGGGATTGTTAAAATTAGGCATGAATGTGTGTAAAAAGTGCATAATTTCATTAACTGTTAAGCTCATTGGAGCTGTCAAAAGTGTCAAGATGAACTGCCAAAAGAAACTGCTAAGCTCTCAGGGCCTTTAAAATTCCTGGCCTTTAAATCTTTGGAAAAAATGCCGAGAGTGTTTAAAAAAATCGTTGCTTGCCATTTCAATCTATCTGTTGGCATAAGCCTGAGGGTCACCATTACTTGATTAGTGCTGCATGACTGATTTCAAGACCTCTCCATTATCACAGTAGAGCACCTGCCATTTCACAGTTTGATTAACAGCTCCAAGTTGTGATAGATTCTTTGATGTGGAAATATGAATGTTTTTATGAGGGATTACGTGTAGAGTAAAGGGTTAACATCAGAAACATTCATGATGCTGATGTAATAATGATGCCAGATCGCGTGACTGAGAAGTAAGAGAGATCCGGAATGAGAAGAAGCTCCAACTCGTGTTGAGGTTCAAATGTGTAAATACTTGCTGTAAATAAAGATAAATAGTTTTGAGAAACTACAGACTTGAGCAGCATACTTTGGGAGAATAAAATCCCAAAACCTCTGTCTAGACACCAAGCTCATGATGAAACATGGTGGCAGTGAGTAAAAGACCGATCAAACCTTCAAAATAAGATACAGGGCTGGCAAGAAATGCGATCCTCGAAGGAAGTACAAAAGAGAAAAAAAATTAAGGCCCACCAAGATGTCAGAACATCGTGGTAGCTACAGATGCAAGCTGAGACACAGACTTGGAGACTAAACAGCAGTGAGCACAGGCCTGAAGCAGAAAGCAGTGGCACAGCAGCAGGAACAATTCCAGGGCTCAGCAAATGCATTAAATCTACACTACCACTCCCAGATGCATTTCAGAGTGTAGAAGGCTTGCAACAGAACTGGAACAACTGGAGAAAAAGGTTCATCAGATCTAGGACTGCTTCAGGACTATACAAAAATGATCAAAAAGACCAGGTCAGTACACCACTTTATGCAGGAGGATCAATTGCTAACGACATGCGAGCAAGACAAGGGATTAATGAAACTTCAACTTCTCATGAAAAAGTCTTGCAAGCTTTCCAACTCTTATTTCAGCGTCTGTCAGAATTTAATCATATGGAGAGCTACATTTAATAAAAGAAAGCCAAGACCTGGCAAAAGCATGGAATGGTTCATCAACGATCTCTATAGGCCAGTAGGAAACTGCAATTATGGAATCTTAAAGGATGAGCTGATTTGTGACAGGATCGTAGTCAGGGTCGCTGATGAAGCATTTGTCAGATTTTCGTCAGATAAGACAGGGTTTCACATTTGTAAAAGCAGTGCAGATTGCGAGGTAAACGTAACTCAGGAAACAGAATCGGGCATGTGTTTGTGATGAAACAGAGGTCTCATGGAGAAGATCAAGTCAGACCATTCAGTCTGTAGGCCATGAAGAGCATGCCAAAGCCTAGGCCTGCCAAACCAGGGAAAATTGGCAACCGCCATTTTGAAATGTCTTTGGTGTGGCGGGAACAAGCATTACAATTGAGAAGAATGTCCAGCAGGGGAGGGCAGAGTGCCACAACTGTGGAAAAATAGGCCATTTCAGAACTGATTGTGGCTCAAAAACGCTGACAACCTGTAAAATGAGGGAGAAATGTTTTAAATAAAGCCACATAACAAGATGTGAAAGAACTAGATGCACAGGGATTAACCTTTCTAGGAGAGGTAAATGATACTGAAAACAAGGAGCACTAAACATAGGAGTATTAAATTCAAAGTGAGTGGAGACCCCTCAGAATTTAAACTAGACACAGGAGCAGGGGTTGCAGTTTCATCAGATGAAGTCAAATGGCTCAAACGGATTACATTGCAACCTTCATCTATCAAATTACAAGGTCCCGGTGGGACAACTTTAAAATTGAAAGGCCAACTCATGGCAAAGCTGAAATATAAAGAGCGAGAAATCCTGGAACCTCTCAACGTCATTCTAAATGAAGAGTGCTCTCTACGAAGCAGGAAGGCCTGCCTAAAACTGAAATTAAACTATAAACCGAGTGAAGTCACTGATGAGAACTACAGTGGTACATTTCAGGATTAATTTCCAAAATTATTTATAGGGCTAGGCAAGTTAAACAGTGAGTACCATATCACCCTATGAGCTGATGCTAAGCCAATTTGCCTCTTTACAAATTTAACTAAACAAATAAGTCGAACATGATATCCAATGGCCTCAGTGAATGAGAGCCTTGCTGAACTAGCCAAGAGTACTTTACTTACTAACTTGGATGCAAACGGTGAATTTTGTCAATTGCCTCTAGGTTAAGAATCCCAGATTGCTGGCCACATTTATAACTCCATTCAGTTTTTATTGTTTCGGTAGATTGCCTTTTGGAATAGCGACCACTCCAGAAATTTTCCAGAGAACAAAGTCTAACACTCTAGGAGGTATGGAAGGAGCGTTATGGCACATGGACAACATACTTGCACAAGGTTCCACGAGAGAAGAGTCTGATCACAGATTCAGAGCAGTCCTGAGAATCCTACAGGGCGCAGGCCTAACATTGAATGAAACATGTGAGCTCGCCAAACCTATGATCAATTTTCTAGGTCACATCATACAAGCCGCCGGAATCACAGGTGATCCACAAAAAAACCCAAAAATAATCAGAGAATTTCCACAACCCTGGAGGATAACAGAGCTTCAAAGATTCCTTGGGATGGTCAACCAAGCAGGCAAGTTCCTACCAAATGTAGCAGAGGTTAATGAGCCCTTCAGACAGCTGTTCAGACAGGATGAACAGTGATGCTGAAGCATGGACCAGAAAAATACTTTCAGAACAATTAAACAACCTTTAATTTCTTCTGAAATCTTGGCACATTACAACCACGAATTACCAACCATGGTGGCAGCAGATGCATCATCTAGAGGCCTGGGGTAGTTTTATTTCAAGTGCAGAGAAACGGCATATGTAGACTATGCCTCTAGGTCATGAACAGAAACAGGAAAACAATATGCCACAATAGAAAAAGAAGAATTGGCAGTCATGCGGGTGTGCAAACATTTTTCAGTCTACATTAGGAGATTGCGTTTCAAAATCGAAACTGACCATAAGCCACTAATCACCCTCATGAACATGACAGAAATTGAAAAAATGCCACCCAGAATGTAGCAGTTCAGACTAAGATTGATGTGATATGACTCTGGCACAGAGTATGTACAAGGGACGTATCAAACAACGGCAGATATATGTCAAAAATAGCATCAGAAGAAACCAAACAAGAGGTTTTACACATCTTCAAAGAGGTTGAAGCATATACATCCTTAATCACTAACCACTTACCAGCTACTCCAAAAAAGCTCCTGAAAACAAAGCAAGCTCAGCAATGAAATGAAGAATGTCTCCAGGTCCAAGAATCATGTTTGGAAGGATGGTCAGACTATATCCCCACAAATACAATACTACTGGAGTACTTCAAACTGCGCAAACACCTCACTGTCACTTTTTAAAAATTCATTCACAGGATGTGCCAGCATTTATTGCCCATCTCTAGTTGCCCTTGAGAAGGTGGTAGTGAGCTGCCTTCTTGAACCGCTGCAGTCCATGTGGTGTAGGCACATCCACAGTGCTGTGAGGGAGGGAGCTCTGGGATTCTGAGCCAGCGACAGTGAAGGAATGGCGATATATTTCCAAGTCAGGATAGTGAGTGACTTGGAGAGGAACTTCCAGGTGGTGGTGATGTTCCCATCTATCTGCTGCCCTTGTCCTTCTAGGTGGTAGTGTTCGTGGGTTTGGAAGGTGCTGTCGAAGGAGCCTTGGTGAATTCCTGCAGTGCATCTTGTAGATGGTACACACTGCTGTTACTGTGCGTCAGTGGTGGAGGGGGTGAATGTTTGTGGATGTGGTGCCAATCAAGCAGGCTGCTTTGTCTTGGATGGTGTCAAGCTTCTTGAGTGTTGTGGGAGCTGTACTCATCCAGGCAAGTGGAGAGTATTCCATCACACTCCTGACTTGTGCCTTGTAGATGGTGGACAGGCTTTGGGGAGTCAGGAGGTGAGTTACTCGTCACAGGATTGCTAGCCTCTGACCTGCTCTTGTAGACACAGTATTTACATGGCTCGTCCAGTTCAGTTTTTGGTCATTGGTAACCCCCAGGATGTTGATAGCGGGGGATTCAGTGATGGTAATGCCATTAAACATCAAGGGGCGATGGTTAAATTCTCTCTTGTTGGAGATGGTCATTGCCTAACACTTGTGTGGTGTGAATGTTACTTGCCACTTGTCAGCCCAAGCCTGGATATTGTTCAGGTCTTACTGCATTTTGACATGGACTGCTTCAGTATCTGAGGAGTCACGAATGGTGTTGAACATTGTGCAATCATCAGCGAACATCCCCACTTCTGACCTTATGATGGAAGGAAAGTCGTTGTTGAAGCAGCTGAAGATGGTTGGGCGGAGGACACTACCCTGAGGAACTCCTGCAGTGATGTCCTGGAGCTGAGATGACTGACCTCCAACAAACACCTTTGTGCTAGGTATGACTCCAACTAGTGGAGAGTTTTCCCCCTGATTCCCATTGACTCCAGTTTTGCTAGGGCTCATTGATGCCACACTCGATTAATTGTGGCCTTGATGTCAAGGGCAGTCACTGTCACCTCACCTCAGGAGGTCAGCTCTTTTGTCCATGTTTGAACCAAGGCTGTAATGAGGTCAGGAGCTGAGTGGCCCTGGCGGAACCCAAACTGGGCGTTAGTGAGCAGGTTATTGCTAAGGGGTCCATTGTTTTGGTTGTGGAAACACTACAGCAATGAATGGGTTGTCTGCATCAAGGCGGAAACTAGACTAAAGAGATTAAGGGTGCTAAGCACCGACCATCCGAGCAGTATGTGCTCCAGCAGAAATGTACTTTGATACTATAAACAAGATCTGTAGTAAAAAGGCCAAGGCCATGGGGTCTGGCACTGCAGTCACCAAGGAGGATCAGGAACAGTCAACCTGATTCACGGACCGACTGCTCACACCGGAACGACCAACCATGTGGGAAGTTGCCATGTGGGCGGATCAGCCAGATCCACGGATTTTGGGGCTGAGAATTAAGGACAGCTTTAAGGGGAGTAACTAAATCCTGAAAGGGGGTTTGAGTTGGACCGGGTAATTTTGGGGGCAGAAACATAGGGTTTTACCTATGGTTCTACTTTTCAGTGGAGTTTTATAAATGAGGCTGTGGTTTAGAGTGTTGTGTGGTGTCATTACACTAGTTTAGAGCTCTTGTATTAGGGTTAATGGTGATGAGCTGTCAATAAATAAGTTTGTCATTGAGCCTAAACCCCTGTGTCCCTTTGAGCTTGTCCTTTATAAAATTCTAAAGTCAAGAACCAACAGTAAGGGCAAACGAACACTGATCGAATCCTTCACCGTGACTATTAATTTTGTCCTGAATTATTGTTTCTAGAAGTTTCGCTACCACCGAAGTTAAACTGTCTGGCCTGTAGTTGTTGGGCTTATCTTTACAGCCTTTTTAGAACAAGGGTGTAACATTTTCAATTCTCCAATCCTCCGACACCATTCCCTTCTAAGGAAGACTGAAAAATTATGGCCAGCGCCTCTGCAATTTCCACTCTCACTTCTTGCAATATCCTCAGATGCATCGCAGCCTGTCCAGGTGCCTTATCAACTTTAAGTACAGACAGCCCATCCAATACCTCCTCCTTATCAATTTTATACCCTTCATAGTCATTGAATTATCCCCTTCTTCACCATGGCCTGGCTAGTATCTTCTTCCTTCCATGAGACAGATACAAAGAATTCATTTAATTACTCAGCTATGGTCTCTGCCTCCATGTAAATATCCCCTTTTTGGTCCCCAATTGGCCCCACTCCTCCTTTTACCACCCTATTATTGTTCACATGCCTATAGAGGCCATTGGGATTGCCCTTTATGTTGGTTCCACTCTCTTTACATACTCCCTTTTGCTTTTATTATTTGCTTTTCCACCTCCCCTCTGGACCTTCAATATTCAGCCTGGATCTCAGTTGTATTTTCTACCTGACATCTGTCATAAGCACATTTTTTCTTTTTTATCTTGAGTTCTATTTTCTTTGTCACCCAAGGAGCTCTGGCTTTGTTTGTCCTACCTTTCCCTTTCACTATTCATTACAGACACAATGGGCCGAAGGGCCTCTTTCTGTGCTGTATAGCTCTATGACTCAACCCTGACTTTGTAGCAGAATGAAAATCCCAACTTGCAGGGCACTTTCTCCCAGGTCGGGTTTGTGGAGCAGGGAAATATCCCAATTCTAGGCTCCGGGGAGCGAAGATTCAGGCCCCAGCCACTCTCCAGGGACTTCAGCACCTAATCCAGGCTGACACTCCAGTGCATTATCAAGGGAGTGCTGCACAGTCAGAGGTGCTGTCTTTCAGATGAAGCATTAAACCAAGGATGCATCTACCCTCTCTGGTGTATGTAAAATATTCCATGCCACTATTTTGTAGAAGATAAGCTTAATGCTCACCAAGTGTCCTGGGTCAATATTTATCCCTCAGCCAACATTGTGAAAAACTGATCATCTAGGCAATATCCCATCTCATTGTGAGAGCTTGCGGTCCACAAATTGGACGTTGTGTTTCCCAAGTTACAACAGTTAGTTCACTCTGAAAGTGCTTAATTGTCTGTAAGGCACTTTGGGACATCCTAAGATTATGAATGGTGCTATAGAAATGCAAGTTTTTTTTTTCTCTCTGTCCGTCTTCCATTCTTTCTCTCATAAACAAGGTTTTAGCAAAGTTAGTTTTTAAATGTCTTGCAGGAGACAATGTCTTCCCTTTAAAGTGACTTGCCTCGGGTTGATAAGCATCGCCCATGCACGGGCAAGGAGCTGGTCATTAGCTGTTCAATGCTTCTTCCATTAACGTGAAAATGATCCATTAGAAAAAGGAGGCTGATCTCAAATGTCGCCTGTGCTGGAACAACGCACAAGGACTGAACAAATCTCTGAGACAGACGCATGTAGTTAACAAGCTGAAAGAATTTACATTGTGAAGTGGGGGGGGGTGGGAACTGAATTTTCCACTGCTTTCTAAAGATAAGATTGTTTAATAAATAGGGCTGTTTTTCATCTAATTACCAAGTGAAAGGTGAGATGACATGAGGTTGGTTTGACTCCCGTTGCACTGGTTGTCCAGGAACCCGGTGGTGGGTTAGGTGATCTCCGAGTCCCTCTATTGTGCATCTATCAACAACTCTGACCACCGAGGTCGGGTCAAGGCAACTAGAGCCAATTGCAGTCTCTATTTTCTCAGTCCCCTGGGCCATCAATCTGTCACTGCGCTGGTCCAAACAAGTGAACTTATGTTTTGCAAGAGTGAATGGAGAAAATATATGGAAGACCCCCCTCATTCAAAGGAACGGGGCTGGGAGTGGTGGGGGGGCGGGGGTGTAGTAAGGCTCAACTGCAGCAGTCTCCAGCGTCAACGGTAACCTTTCAGTCTCTTTCCTGCCTTGGGCACACATCCCTGTCTCAAAGCTCTTTATTGGTTTTCTTTTAGAGTGCTTATAGAAGTGTCTGATATCTGAATCTAGGATAGGGGAGGTAGGAGGGGGTGGTTGTTGATATTGGGTGTTGGTATTGAGGGTTGGAAAGGCTGGACGATGGTGGAAGAGAGACCCAGGTCCCAGTGTTGAAAGGGTCACTGAGCACTGCACTCCTGACGGTCCTACAGCAGGGGCAGCTTCGTGTTAAGGCATTTTTTCTTGATCTTTGTCAGGAATTGTGAGGATCAAAGAAAGAGAATTAAGGGATAGAGATCGAACAGGATGAAGGCTTTTTTTTTTGGAAAATGTCAGATGTGACAGTGGATTGCAGGGTGACGGAGGGGTGGTGGGGACGGGGCTGGTGGGGGGGATGTCAGTGATTGAGGCCCCCTCATACTCTTTCCAACAGAGCACAAGCCAGTCCTCAGATTATCAGATAATTCGCATTGGCTTCAACAGTGAGCTCGACTTCCCACTGACAGTGATTATGATGACAATTAATGTCCTTTGGTTGTGGGAGAGATGGGAAGTATTTATGTTCTTTGCGAATGTTTTGCTTTTCCCTACTTCTACTACTGATTTGGACTGCAAGCAGCCATTGATTGGCCTTGTTTCAGAACAACAGAAGGTGCTCAAGACCCTGGATTACTGGATTAGCAATTGAGTGAGTTCAAATCCTACCAAAGTCAGACTGAGAATTTAAATCCAAGTTTTATTTTAAAAAATGTAAAAACAACAGCTGGAATCAAGAAAAGTGACCACAAATATTCTCCAGATCTACAAGATATCTGAGCGCTCCTCCAATTCAGGCCTCTTGAGCATCCTCCTTTTTCAATGTTCCACCACTGGTGGCCAGGCCCAATTCATCTGCTTAAGCCCTTAGATCTGTAGTTCGCTCCCTAAACCTCTCCGTCCCTCTACCTGTCTCTCCTTATTCAAGTTGTTTCTTAAAACCTATCACTTAGGCAAAGCTTTTGGTCACCTGCCTAATATTTCCTG
>NW_027597883.1:0-61434 GCF_964194155.1 Cetorhinus maximus
TCCCCTCCTCCCCCTCCCCCTCCCCCTCCTCACCCTGTGTTTCAATTTTTAAATTCTAATTATCGTTTTCAAATCCCTCCATCGGCCTCTCCCCTCCCTATCTCTGTAACCTCCTCCAGCCCCTACAAACCCTCCCTATCTCTGTAACCTCCTCCAGCCCCTACAACCCTCCCTATCTCTGTAACCTCCCCCAGCCCCTACAACCCTCCCTATCTCTGTAACCTCCCTCAGCCCCTACACCCCTCACTATCTCTGTAACCTCCTCCAGCCCCTACATCCCTCCCTATCTCTGTAACCTCATCCAACCCCTACAACCCTCCCTATCTCTGTAACCTCCTCCAGCCCCTACAACCCTCCCTATCTCTGTAACCTCCTCCAGCCCCTACAACCCTCCCTATCTCTGTAACCTCCCTCAGCCCCTACACCCCTCCCTATCTCTGTAACCTCCTCCAGCCCCTACATCCCTCCCTACCTCTGTAACCTCCTCCAGCCCCTACAACCCTCCCTATCTCTGTAACCTCCTCCAGCCCCTACAACCCTCCCTATCTCTGTAACCTCCTCCAGCCCCTACAACCCTCCCTATCTCTGTAACCTCCTCCAGCCCCTACAACCCTCCCTATCTCTGTAACCTCCTCCAGCCCCTATAACCCTCCGAGATCTCTGTGCTCCTCCAATTCTGGCCTCTTGACCATCCCCCGATTCCCATCGCTCCACCATTGGCGGCCGGGCCTTCAGCTGCCTGGGGGGCCCTAAGCTCTGGAATTCCCTCCCTAAACCTCTCCGCCTCTCTCTCTCTCCTCCTCTAAGATACTCCGTAGAAACCTATCTCTTTGACCAAGCTGTTGGGCACCTGTCCCATAGCTCCTTGTGTAGTCCAACATTAAATGTTGTCTGACAACCATAGAACCATAGAAAAAGTTACAGCACAGAAGAAGGCTATTCAGCCCATCTTGTCCATGCCAGCCCGAGGACACCCAGGTGCCCTTTCCAATCCCACCTTCCTGCACCCGGCCCATAGCCCTGCAGCTTACAGCACTTCAGGTGCAGATCCAGGTACTTTTTAAAAGAGTTTAGAGTTTCTGCCTCTACCACCAACTTGGGCAGCGAATTCCAGACACCCACTACCCTCTGTGTAAAAAAGTTCTCATGAAGCATCTTTGGGAAGTTTGACAATGTTAAAGAAGCTATATAAATTAAATTGTTGTTGAGCTGTCGCTGAGATGTATTTGGAAGGTTTCTAACCTGCTGCTGTGCTGAAGGCTGTGGGTATATCAGGCACTCTGACTGCACTGTCTGGGAATGTCGACCTCTAATCTCAGCCCCAACCCCTGTGCCGCTCCAATACTGCCTCCAATCCCACTGCTCAGGTTTCACCTTGTCATTTAAGTCCTGGAGTTTGCAGTTGTTAAACACAACCGCTTCTTTATTTTGTACCTTTCCCAGAACAAGCGGCTAGATTGAAAAAGATGCAGGAGGAAGACAAGAAACAGAAAGCAGAATTCAGGAAGCGGGTAAGAAACATACAGGACTGTGGAATCTCCTCCACACACTCCCAGGACAGGTACAGCACGGGGTTAGATACAGAGTAAAGCTCCCTCTACACTGTCCCCATCAAACACTCCCAGGACAGGTACAGCACGGGGTTAGATACAGAGTAAAGCTCCCTCTACACTGTCCCCATCAAACACTCCCAGGACAGGTATAGCACGGGGTTAGATACAGAGTAAAGCTCCCTCTACACTGTCCCCATCAAACACTCCCAGGACAGGTACAGCACGGGGTTAGATACAGAGTAAAGTTCCCTCTACACTGTCCCCATCAAACACTCCCAGGATAGGTATAGCACGGGGTTAGATACAGAGTAAAGCTCCCTCTAAACTGTCCCCATCAAACACTCCCAGGACAGGTACAACACGGGGTTAGATACAGAGTAAAGCTCCCTCTACACTGTCCCCATCAAACACTCCCAGGACTGGTACAGCACGGGGTTAGATACAGAGTAAAGCTGCCTCTGCACTGTCCATATCAAACAGTCCCAGGCCAGATACAGCACAGGGTTAGATACAGAGTAAAGCTCCCTCTATACTGTCCCCATCAAACACTACCAGGACAGGTACAGCACGGGGTTAGATATAGAGTAAAGCTCCCTCTACACTGTCCCCATCAAACACTCCCAGGACAGGTACAACACGGGGTTAGATACAGAGTAAACCTCCCTCAACACCGTGCCCATCCATCACTGCCAGGACAGGTACAGAACGGGGTTAGATACAGAATAAAGCTCCCTCTACACTGTCTCCATCAAACACTCCCAGGACAGGTACAGCACGGGGTTGGATACACGCTAAAGTTCCCACTACACTGTCCCCATCAAACACTCCCAGGACAGGTACAGCATGGGGTGAGATGCAGAGTAAAGCTCCCTCGACACCATACCCATCAAGCACTCCTAGGACAGGTACAGCACGGAATTAGATACAGAGTAAAGCACCCGCTACACTGTCCCCATCAAACACTCGCAGGACAGGTACAGCATGGGGTTAGATGCAGAATAAAGCTCCCTCTACACTGTCCCCATCAAACACTTCCAGGACAGGTACAGCACGGGGTTAGATACAGAGTAAAACTCCCTCTACATTGTCCCCATTATACACTCCCAGGGCAGGTACAGCACGGGGTTAGATACAGAGTAAAGCTCCCTCTACATTGTCCCCAGTAAACACTCCCAGGGCAGGTACAGCACGGGGTTAGATACAGAGTAAAGCTCCCTCTACATTGTCCCCATCAAACACTCCCAGGGCAGGTACAGCAAGGGGTTAGATACAGAGTAAAGCTCCCTCTACACTGTCCCCATCAAACACTCCCAGGGCAGGTACAACACGGGGTTAGATACAGAGTAATACTCCCTCTACACCGTCCCCATCCATCACTCCCAGGACAGATACAGCACGGGATTAGATACAGATTAAAGCACCCACTACACTGTCCCCATCGAGCACTCACAGGACAGGTACAGCACGGGGTTAGATACAGAATAAAGCACCCACTACACTGTCCCCATCAAACACTCCCAGGACACGTGCAGCACGGGGTTAGATACAGAATAAAGCTACTTCTACACTTTCCCCATCAAACACTCCCAGGACAGGTACAGCACGGGGTGAGATACAGAGTAAAGCTCCCTCGACACCATCCCCCGCAAGCACTCCCAGGACAGGTACAGCACGGAATTAGATACAGAGTAAAGCACCCGCTACACTGTCCCCATCAAATACTCGCAGGACAGGTACAGCACAGGGTTATATACAGAGTAAATCTCCCTCTACACTGTCCCCATCAAACACTCCCAGGACAGGTACAGCACGGGGTTAGATACAGAGTAAAGCTCCCGCTACACTGTCCCCATCAAACGCACTCAGGACAGGTACAGCTCGGGGTTAGATACTGAGTAAGGCTCCCTCTACACTGTCCCCATTAAACACTCGCAGGACAGTTACAGCACGGGGTTACATACAGGGTAAAGTTCCCTCTACACTGTCCCCACAAACACTGCCAGGACAGGTACAGCATGGGATTAGATACAGAGTAAAGCTCCCTCGACACCATCCCCATCAAGCACTCCAGGACAGGTTCAGCACGGAATTAGATACAGAGTAAAGCACCCGCTACACTGTCCCGATCAAACACTCCCAGGACAGGTACAGCACGGGATTTGATATATAGTAAATCTCCCTCTACACTGTCCCCATCAAACACTCCCAGGACAGGGACAACACGGGGTTAAATATATTGTATACCTCCCTCTAAACTTTCCCCATCAAACACTCCCAGGACAGGTACAGCACAGGGTTAGATACAGAGTAAAGCTCCCTCTACACCGTTCCCATCCATCACTCCCAGGACAGGTACAGCACTGGATTAGATACAGGTTAAAGCACCCACTACACTGTCCCCATCAAACACTCCCAGGACAGGTACAGCACTGGGTTAGATACAGAATTAAGATCCCTCTACACTGTCCCCATCAAACACTTCCAGGACAGGTACAGCACTGGGTTACATACAGAATAAAGCTCCCTCTACACCGTCTCCATCAAACACTTCCAGGACAGGTACAGCACGGGGTTAGATACAGAATAAAGCTCCCTCTACACTGTCCCCATTAAACACTACTAGGACAGGTACAGCACGGGGTTAGATACAGAGTAAAGCTCCCTCTACACTGTCCCCATCAAACATTCCCAGGACAGGTACAGCACGGGGTTAGATACAGAGTAAAGCTCCCTCTGCACCTTCACCATCAAACACTCCCAGGACAGCTACAGCATGGGGTCAGATACAGAGTAAAGCTCCCTCGACACTGTCCCTATCATGCACTCCCAGGACAGGTACAGCACGGAATTAGATACAGAGTAAAGCTCCCTCTACACCATCCCCATCAAACACTCCCAGGACAGGTACAGCACGGTCTTAGATACAGAGTAAAGCTCCCTCTACACCGTCCCCATCAAACACTCCCAGGACAGGGACAACACGAGGTTAAATATATAGTAAACCTCCCTCTACACTGTCCCCATCAAACACTCCCAGGACAGGTACAGCACGGGGTTAGATACCGAGTAAAGCTCCCTCTACACCGTCCCCACCATACACTCCCAGGACAGGTACAGCACAGGGTTAGATACAGAATAAAGCTCCCTCTACACTGTTCCCATCAAACACTCCCAGCACAGGTACAGCACAGGGTTAGATACAGAGTAAATCTACCTCTACACTGTCCCCATCAAACACTCCCAGGACGGTTACAGCACAGGGTGAGATACAGAGTAAAGCACCCGCTACACTGTCCCGATGAAACACTCGCAGGACAGGTACAGCACGGGGTTAGATACAGAATAAAGCTCCCACTACAATGTCCCCATCAAACACTCCCTGGACATGTACTGCACGGGGCTATAAACAAAATAAAGATCCCGCTACACTGTCCCCCTCAAACACTCCCAGGACAGGTACAGCACGGGGTTAGATACAGAGTAAAGCTCCCTCTACTCTGTCCCCATCAAACACTCCCAGGACAGGGACAGCACGGGGTTAGATACAGAGTAAAGCTCCTTCTACACCGTCCCCAACCATCACTCCCAGGACCGGTACAGCACGGGGTTAGATACAGAGTAAAGCTCCCTCTACACTGTCCCCATCAAACACTCCCAGGACAGGTACAGCACGGGGTTAGATACAGAGTAAAGCTCCCTCTACACTGTCCCCATCAAACACTCCCAGGACAGGTACAGCTAGGTGTTAGATACAGAGTAAAGCTCCCTCTACACTGTCCCCATCAAACACTCCCAGGACAGGTACAGCAGGGGGTTATATACAGAGTAAAGCTCCCTCTACACCGTCCCCATCAAACACTCCAAGGACAGGTACAGCACGGTGTTAGATACTAAGTAAAGCTCCCTCTATACTGTCCCCATCAAACACTCCCAGGGCAGGGACAACACGTGGTTAAATATATAGTAAACCTCCCTCTACACTGTACCCATCAAACACTCCCAGGACAGTTACAGCACGGGGTTAGATACAGAGTAAAGCTCCCTCTACACCGTCCCCATCATACACTCCCAGGACTGGTACAGCACAGGGTTAGATACAGAGTAAAGCTCCCTCTACACTGTCCCCATCAAACACTCCCAGGACAGGTACATCACAGGGTTAGATACAGAGTAAAGCTCCCTCTACACTGTACCCATCAAACACTCCCAGGACAGGTACAGCACGGGGTTAGATACAGAGTAAAGCTCCCTCTACACTGTCCCCATCAAACACTCCCTGGACAGTTGCAGCACGGGGTTAGATACAGAGTAAAGCTCCCTCTACACTGTCCCCATCAAACACTCCCAGGACAGTTACAGCACGGGGTTAGATACAGAGTAAAGCTCCCTCGACACCATCCCCAGCCAGCACTCCCAGGACAGGTACAGCACGGAGTTAGATACACAGTAAAGCTCCCTCTACACTGTCCCCATCAAACGCACTCAGGACAGGTACAGCTCGGGGTTAGATACAGAGTAAGGCTCCCTCTACACTGTCCCCATCAAACACTCCCAGGACAGGTACAGCACGGGGTTAGATACAGAGTAAAGCTCCCTCTACACCATCCCCATCAAACACTCCAAGGACAGGTACAGCACGGTGTTAGATACAGAATAATACTCCCTCTACACTGTCCCCATCAAACACTCCCAGGACAGGTACAGCACAGGGTTATAATCAAAGTAAAGATCCCGCTAGACTGTCCCCGTCAAACACTCCCAGGACAGGTACAGCACGGGGTTAGATACAGAGTAAATCTCCCTCTACACTGTCACCATCAAACACACCCAGCACATTACAGCACGGGGTTAGATACAGAGTAAAGGTCCCTCGACACTGTCCCCCTCAAACACTCCCAGGACAGGTACAGCACGGGGTTAGATACGGAGTAAAGCTCCCTCTGCACCTTCACCATCAAACACTCCCAGGACAGCTACAGCATGGGGTCAGATACAGAGTAAAGCTCCCTCGACACTGTCCCTATCAAGCACTCCCAGGACAGGTACAGCACGGAATTAGATACAGAGTAAAGCTCCCTCTACCCTGTCCCCATGAAACACTCCCAGGACAGGTACAGCACGGGGTTGGATACGCGCTAAAGTTCCCTCTACACTGCCCCATCAAACTCTCCCAGGACAGGTACAGCATGGGGTGAGATGCAGAGTAAAGCTCCCTCGACACCATCCCTATCAAGCACTCCCAGGACAGGTACAGCACGGAATTAGATACAGAGTAAAGCACCCGCTACACTGTCCCCATGAAACACTCCCAGGACAGGTACAGCACGGGGTTAGATACAGAGTAAATCTCCCTCTACACTGTCACCATCAAACACTCCCAGGACAGCTACAGCATGGGGTCAGATACAGAGTAAATCTCCCTCGACACTGTCCCTATCAAGCACTCCCAGGACAGGTACAGCACGGAATTAGATACAGAGTAAAGCTCCGTCTACACTGTCCCCATGAAACACTCCCAGGACAGGTACAGCACGGGGTTAGATACAGAATAAAGGTCCGTCTTCACTGTCCCCATCAACCAATCCCAGTACAGGTACAGCACGGGGTTAGATACAGAGTATAGCTCCCTCTGCACCGTCCCCATCCAACACTCCCAGAAAAGGTACAGCATGGGGTGAGATACAGAGTAAAGCTCCCTCTACACTGTCCCCATCCATCACTCCCAGGACAGGTACAGCACGGGGTTAGATACAGGGTGAAGTTCCCTCTACACTGTCCCCATCAAACACTGCCAGGACAGGTACAGCATGGGGTTAGATACAGAGTAAAGCTCCCTCGACACCATCCCCATCAAGCACTCCATAACAGGTTCAGCACGGAATTAGATACAGAGTAAAGCACCCGCTACACTGTCCCCATCAAACACTCGCAGGACAGGTACAGCACGGTGTTAGATACAAAGTAAAGCTCCCTCTACATTGTCCCCATCAAACACTCCCAGGGCAGGTAGAGCACGGGGTTAAATACAGAGTAAACCTCCCTCTACACTGTCCCCATCAAACACTCCCAGGACAGGTACAGCACGGGGTTAGATACAGAGTAAAGCTCCCTCTACATTGTCCCCATCAAACACTCCCAGGGCAGGTACAGCACGGGGTTAGATACAGATTAAAGCACCCACTACGCTGTCCCCATTGAGCACTCCCAGGACAGGTGCAGCGCGGATTTAGATACAGAATAATACTCCCTCTACACTGTCCCCATCAAACACTCCCAGGACAGGTACAGCACAGGGTTATAATCAAAGTAAAGATCCCGCTATACTGTCCCCGTCAAACACTCCCAGGACAGGTACAGCACGGGGTTAGATACAGAGTAAATCTCCCTCTACACTGTCACCATCAAACACACCCAGCACATTACAGCACGGGGTCAGATACAGAGTAAAGGTCCCTCGACACTGTCCCCATCAAACACTCCCAGGACAGGTACAACACGGGGTTAGATACAGAGTAAAGCTCCCTCTACACCGTGCCCATCCATCACTCCCAGGACAGGTATAGCACGGGGTTAGATAGAGTAAAGATCCCACTACACTGTCCCCATCAAAACTCCCAGGACAGGTACAGCACGGGGTTAGATACAGGGTAAAGTTCCCTCTACACTGTCCCCATCAAACACTGCCAGGACAGGTGCAGCATGGGGTTGGATACATAGTAAAGCTCCCTCTACACCATCCCCATCAAACACTCCCAGCGCAGTTACAGCACGGGATTAGACACAGATTGAAGCACCCACTACACTGTCCCCATCAAACACTCCCAGGACAGGTGCTGCACTGGGTTAGATACAGAATTAAGATCCCTCTACACTGTCCCCATCAAACACTCCCAGGACAGGTACAGCAGGTGATTAGATACAGAATAAAGCTCCCTCTACACTGTCCCCATTAAACACTACTAGGACAGGTACAGCACGGGGTTAGATACAGAGTAAAGCTCCCTCTACATTGTCCCCATCAAACACTCCCAGGACAGGTACAGCACGGGGTTAGATACGGAGTAAAGCTCCCTCTGCACCTTCACCATCAAACACTCCCAGGACAGCTACAGCATGGGGTCAGATACAGAGTAAATCTCCCTCGACACTGTCCCTATCAAGCACTCCCAGGACAGGTACAGCACGGAATTAGATACAGAGTAAAGCTCCCTCTTCACTGTCCCCATGAAACACTCCCAGGACAGGTACAGCACGGGGTTAGATACAGAATAAAGCTCCCTCTTCACTGTCCCCATCAACCAATCCCAGTACAGGTACAGCACGGGGTTAGATACAGAGTATAGCTCCCTCTGCACCGTCCCCATCCAACACTCCCAGAAAAGGTACAGCATGGGGTGAGATACAGAGTAAAGCTCCCTCTACACTGTCCCCATCCATCACTCCCAGGACAGGTACAGCACGGGGTTAGATACAGGGTAAAGTTCCCTCTACACTGTCCCCATCAAACACTGCCAGGACAGGTACAGCATGGGGTTAGATACAGAGTAAAGCTCCCTCGACACCATCCCCTTCAAGCACTCCATAACGGGTTCCGCACGGAATTAGATACAGAGTAAAGCACCCGCTACACTGTCCCCATCAAACACTCGCAGGACAGGTACAGCACGGTGTTAGATACAAAGTAAAGCTCCCTCTACATTGTCCCCATCAAACACTCCCAGGGCAGGTAGAGCACGGGGTTAAATACAGAGTAAAGCTCCCTCTGCACTGTCCCCATTGAGCACTCCCAGGACAGGTGCAGCGCGGATTTAGAAACAGAATAATACTCCCTCTGCCCTGTCCCCATCAAACACTCCCTGGACAGTTACAGCACCGGGTTATAAACAAAATAAAGATCCCGCTACACTGTCCCCATCAAACACTCCCAGGACAGGTATAGCGTGGGATTAGATACAGAGTAAAGCTCCCTCTGCACTGTCCCCATCAAACGCTCCCAGGACAGGTATAGCTCGGAGTTAGATACAGAGTAAACCTCCCTCTATACTGGCCCCATCAAACACTCCCAGGACAGGTATAGCACTGGGTTAAATATAGAGTAAAGCTCCCTCTACACCATCCCCATCAATCAATCCCAGGACAGGGACAACACGGGGTTAAATATATAGTAAACCTCCCTCTGCACTGTGCCCATCAAACACTCCCAGGACAGGTACAGCACGGGGTTAGATACAGAGCATAGCTCCCTCTACACCGTCCCCATCCATCACTCCCAGGACAGGTACAGCACGGAATTAGATACAGAGTAAAGCACCCGCTACACTGTCCCCATCAAACACTCCCAGGGCAGGTACAGAACGGGGTTAGATACAGAGTAAAATCCCTTTACACCGACCCCATCAAACACTCCCAGGGCAGGTAGAGCATGGGGTTAGATACAGAGTAAAGCTCCCTCTGCACTGTCCCCATTGAGCACTCCCAGGACAGGTGCAGCGCGGATTTAGAAACAGAATAATACTCCCTCTGCCCTGTCCCCATCAAACACTCCCTGGACAGTTACAGCACAGGGTTATAAACAAAATAAAGATCCCGCTACACTGTCCCCATCAAACACTCCCAGGACAGGTATAGCGCGGGGTTAGATACAGAGTAAAGCTCCCTCTGCACTGTCCCCATCAAACACTCCCAGGACAGGTATAGCTCGGAGTTAGATACAGAGTAAACCTCCCTCTATACTGGCCCCATCAAACACTCCCAGGACAGGTATAGCACTGGGTTAGATATAGAGTAAAGCTCCCTCTACACCATCCCCATCAAACAATCCCAGGACAGGGACAACACGGGGTTAAATATATAGTAAACCTCCCTCTACACTGTGCCCATCAAACACTCCCAGGACAGGTACAGCACGGGGTTAGATACAGAGTAAAGCTCCCTCTACACCGTCCCCATCCATCACTCCCAGGACAGTTACAGCACGGGGTTAGATACAGGGTAAAGTTCCCTCTACACTGTCCCCATCAAACACTGCCAGGACAGGTACAGCATGGGGTTAGATACCTAGTAAAGCTCCCTCTACACCGTCCCCATCAAACACTCCCAGCACAGGTACAGCACGGGATTAGATACAGATTAAAGCACCCACTACACTGTCCCCATCAAACACTCCCAGGACAGGTACAGCACGGGGTTAGGTACAGAATAAAGCTCCCTCTACACCGTCTCCATCAAACACTTCCAGGACATGTACAGCACGGGGTTAGATACAGAATAAAGCTCCCTCTGCACTGTCCCCATCAAACAGTACTAGGACAGGTACAGCACGGGGTTAGATACAAAGTAAAGCTCCCTCTACACTGTCCCCATCAAACACTCCCAGGACAGGTACAGCACGGGGTTAGATACAGAGTAAAGCTCCCTCTGCACCTTCACCATCAAACACACCCAGGACAGCTACAGCATGGGGTCAGATACAGAGTAAAGCTCCCTCGACACTGTCCCTATCAAGCACTCCCAGGACAGGTACAGCACGGAATTAGATACAGAGTAAAGCTCCCTCTACCCTGTCCCCATGAAACACTCCCAGGACAGGTACAGCACGGGGTTAGATACAGAGTAATGCTCCCTCTACACCATCCCCATCAAACACTCCCAGGACAGGTACAGCACGGGATTAGATACAGAGTAAATCACCCACTCCACTGTCCTCATCAAACACTCCCAGAACAGGTGCAGCACGGGGTTAGATACAGAATAAAGCTCCCTCTACACTGTCCCCATCAAACTCTCCCAGGACAGGTACAGCACGTGGTTGGATACGCGCTAAAGTTCCCTCTACACTGCCCCATCAAACTCTCCCAGGACAGGTACAGCATGGGGTGAGATGCAGAGTAAAGCTCCCTCGACACCATCCCTATCAAGCACTCCCAGGACAGGTACAGCACGGAATTAGATACAGAGTAAAGCACCCGCTACACTGTCCCCATGAAACACTCCCAGGACAGGTACAGCACGGGGTTAGATACAGAGTAAATCTCCCTCTACACTGTCACCATCAAACACACCCAGCACATTACAGCACGGGGTCAGATACAGAGTAAAGGTCCCTCGACACTGTCCCCATCAAACACTCCGAGGACAGGTACAGCACGGGGTTAGATACGGAGTAAAGCTCCCTCTGCACCTTCACCATCAAACACTCCCAGGACAGCTACAGCATGGGGTCAGATACAGAGTAAATCTCCCTCGACACTGTCCCTATCAAGCACTCCCAGGACAGGTACAGCACGGAATTAGATACAGAGTAAAGCTCCGTCTACACTGTCCCCATGAAACACTCCCAGGACAGGTACAGCACGGGGTTAGATACAGAATAAAGCTCCCTCTTCACTGTCCCCATCAACCAATCCCAGTACAGGTACAGCACGGGGTTAGATACAGAGTATAGCTCCCTCTGCACCGTCCCCATCCAACACTCCCAGAAAAGGTACAGCATGGGGTGAGATTCAGAGTAAAGCTCCCTCTACACTGTCCCCATCCATCACTCCCAGGACAGGTACAGCACGGGGTTAGATACAGGGTGAAGTTCCCTCTACACTGTCCCCATCAAACACTGCCAGGACAGGTACAGCATGGGGTTAGATACAGAGTAAAGCTCCCTCGACACCATCCCCATCAAGCACTCCATAACAGGTTCAGCACGGAATTAGATACAGAGTAAAGCACCCGCTACACTGTCCCCATCAAACACTCGCAGGACAGGTACAGCACGGTGTTAGATACAAAGTAAAGCTCCCTCTACATTGTCCCCATCAAACACTCCCAGGGCAGGTAGAGGACGGGGTTAAATACAGAGTAAACCTCCCTCTACACTGTCCCCATCAAACACTCCCAGGACAGGTACAGCACGGGGTTAGATACAGAGTAAAGCTCCCTCTACATTGTCCCCATCAAACACTCCCAGGGCAGGTACAGCACGGGGTTAGATACAGATTAAAGCACCCACTACGCTGTCCCCATTGAGCACTCCCAGGACAGGTGCAGCGCGGATTTAGATACAGAATAATACTCCCTCTACACTGTCCCCATCAAACACTCCCAGGACAGGTACAGCACAGGGTTATAATCAAAGTAAAGATCCCGCTATACTGTCCCCGTCAAACACTCCCAGGACAGGTACAGCACGGGGTTAGATACAGAGTAAATCTCCCTCTACACTGTCACCATCAAACACACCCAGCACATTACAGCACGGGGTCAGATACAGAGTAAAGGTCCCTCGACACTGTCCCCATCAAACACTCCCAGGACAGGTACAACACGGGGTTAGATACAGAGTAAAGCTCCCTCTACACCGTGCCCATCCATCACTCCCAGGACAGGTATAGCACGGGGTTAGATAGAGTAAAGATCCCTCTACACTGTCCCCATCAAACACTGCCAGGACAGGTGCAGCATGGGGTTGGATACATAGTAAAGCTCCCTCTACACCATCCCCATCAAACACTCCCAGCGCAGTTACAGCACGGGATTAGACACAGATTGAAGCACCCACTACACTGTCCCCATCAAACACTCCCAGGACAGGTACTGCACTGGGTTAGATACAGAATTAAGATCCCTCTACACTGTCCCCATCAAACACTCCCAGGACAGGTACAGCAGGTGATTAGATACAGAATAAAGCTCCCTCTACACTGTCCCCATTAAACACTACTAGGACAGGTACAGCACGGGGTTAGATACAGAGTAAAGCTCCCTCTACATTGTCCCCATCAAACACTCCCAGGACAGGTACAGCACGGGGTTAGATACGGAGTAAAGCTCCCTCTGCACCTTCACCATCAAACACTCCCAGGACAGTTACAGCATGGGGTCAGATACAGAGTAAATCTCCCTCGACACTGTCCCTATCAAGCACTCCCAGGACAGGTACAGCACGGAATTAGATACAGAGTAAAGCTCCCTCTTCACTGTCCCCATGAAACACTCCCAGGACAGGTACAGCACGGGGTTAGATACAGAATAAAGCTCCCTCTTCACTGTCCCCATCAACCAATCCCAGTACAGGTACAGCACGGGGTTAGATACAGAGTATAGCTCCCTCTGCACCGTCCCCATCCAACACTCCCAGAAAAGGTACAGCATGGGGTGAGATACAGAGTAAAGCTCCCTCTACACTGTCCCCATCCATCACTCCCAGGACAGGTACAGCACGGGGTTAGATACAGGGTAAAGTTCCCTCTACACTGTCCCCATCAAACACTGCCAGGACAGGTACAGCATGGGGTTAGATACAGAGTAAAGCTCCCTCGACACCATCCCCTTCAAGCACTCCATAACGGGTTCCGCACGGAATTAGATACAGAGTAAAGCACCCGCTACACTGTCCCCATCAAACACTCGCAGGACAGGTACAGCACGGTGTTAGATACAAAGTAAAGCTCCCTCTACACCGTCTCCATCAAACACTTCCAGGACATGTACAGCACGGGGTTAGATACAGAATAAAGCTCCCTCTGCACTGTCCCCATCAAACAGTACTAGGACAGGTACAGCACGGGGTTAGATACAAAGTAAAGCTCCCTCTACACTGTCCCCATCAACCACTCCCAGGACAGGTACAGCACGGGGTTAGATACAGAGTAAAGCTCCCTCTGCACCTTCACCATCAAACACACCCAGGACAGCTACAGCATGGGGTCAGATACAGAGTAAAGCTGCCTCGACACTGTCCCTATCAAGCACTCCCAGGACAGGTACAGCACGGAATTAGATACAGAGTAAAGCTCCCTCTACCCTGTCCCCATGAAACACTCCCAGGACAGGTACAGCACGGGGTTAGATACAGAGTAATGCTCCCTCTACACCATCCCCATCAAACACTCCCAGGACAGGTACAGCACGGGATTAGATACAGAGTAAATCACCCACTCCACTGTCCTCATCAAACACTCCCAGAACAGGTGCAGCACGGGGTTAGATACAGAATAAAGCTCCCTCTACACTGTCCCCATCAAACTCTCCCAGGACAGGTACAGCACGGGGTTGGATACGCGCTAAAGTTCCCTCTACACTGCCCCATCAAACTCTCCCAGGACAGGTACAGCATGGGGTGAGATGCAGAGTAAAGCTCCCTCGACACCATCCCTATCAAGCACTCCCAGGACAGGGACAGCACGGAATTAGATACAGAGTAAAGCACCCGCTACACTGTCCCCATGAAACACTCCCAGGACAGGTACAGCATGGGGTTAGATGCAGAATAAAGCTCCCTCTGCGCTGTCCCCATCAAACACTTCCAGGACAGGTACAGCACGGGCTTAGATACAGAGTAAAGCTCCCTCTACATTGTCCCCAGTAAACACTCCCAGGGCAGGTACAGCACGGGGTTAGATACAGAGTAAAGCTCCCTCTACACTGTCCCCATCAAACTCTCCCAGGACACGTGCAGCACGGGGTTAGACACAGATTAAAGCTCCCCCTACACTGTCCCCATCGAGCACTCCCAGGACAGGTACAGCACGGGGTTAGATACAGAATAAAACTCCCTCTACACTGGCCCAAGCAAACACTTCCAGGACAGGTACAGCACGGGGTTACTTACAGAGTAAAGCTCCCTCTGCACTGTCCCCATCAAACACTCCCAGAACAGGTACAGCATGGGGTTAGATACAGAGTAAAGCTCCCTCTGCACCTTCCCATCAAACACTCCCAGGACAGGTAAAGCACGGGATTAGATACAGAATAAAGCACCCACTACACTGTCCCCATCAAACACTCCCAGGACACGTGCAGCACGGGGTTAGACACAGAATAAAGCTCCCTCTACACAGTGCCCATCAAACACTCCCAGGACAGGTGCAGCACGGGGTTAGATACAGAGTAAAGCTCCCTCTACACTGTCCCCATCAAACACTCCCTGGACAGTTACAGCACGGGGTTAGATACAGAGTAAAGCTCCCTCAACACCATCCCCACCAAGCACTCCCAGGACAGGTACAGCACGGAATTAGATACAGAGTAAAGCACCCGCTACACTGTCCCCATCAAACACTCCCAGGACAGGTACAGCACGGAGTTAGATACAGAGTAAAGCTCCCACTACACTGTCCCCATCAAACACTCCCAGGACAGTTACAGCACGGGGTTAGATACAGAGTAAAGCTCCCTCTGCACTGTCCCCATCCATCACTCCCAGGACAGGTACAGCACGGGGTTAGATACAGGGTAAAGTTCCCTCTACACTGTCCCCATCAAACACTGCCAGGACAGGTACAGCATGGGGTTAGATACAGAGTAATGCTCCCTCGACACCATCCCCATCAAACACTCCCAGGACAGGTTCAGCACGGAATTAGATACAGAGTAAAGCACCCGCTACACTGTCCCCATACAACACTCGCAGGACATGTACAGCACGGGGTTAGATACAAAGTAATGCTCCCTCTACATTGTCCCCATCAAACACTCCCAGGGCAGGTAGAGGACGGGGTTAGATACAGAGTAAAGCTCCCTCTGCACTGTCCCCATTGAGCACTCCCAGGACAGGTGCAGCGCGGAATTTGAAACAGAATAATACTCCCTCTGCCCTGTCCCCATCAAACACTCCCTGGACAGTTACAGCACAGGGTTATAAACAAAATAAAGATCCCGCTACACTGTCCCCATCAAACACTCCCAGGACAGGTATAGCGCGGGGTTAGATACAGAGTAAAGCTCCCTCTGCACTGTCCCCATCAAACGCTCCCAGGACAGGTATAGCTCGGAGTTAGATACAGAGTAAACCTCCCTCTATACTGGCTCCATCAAACACTCCCAGGACAGGTATAGCACTGGGTTAGCTATAGAGTAAAGCTCCCTCTACACCATCCCCATCAAACAATCCCAGGGCAGGGACAACACGGGGTTAAATATATAGTAAACCTCCCTCTGCACTGTGCCCATCAAACACTCCCAGGACAGGTACAGCACGGGGTTAGATACAGACCATAGCTCCCTCTACACCGTCCCCATCCATCACTCACAGGACAGGTACAGCACGGGGTTAGATACAGGGTAAAGTTCCCTCTACACTGTCCCCATCAAAGACTGCCAGGACAGGTACAGCATGGGGTTAGATACCTAGTAAAGCTCCCTCTACATCATCCCCATCAAACAATCCCAGGGCTGGGACAACACGGGGTTAGATACAGAGTAAAGCTCCCTCTACACTGTCCCCATCAAACACTCCCAGGACAGGTACAACACGGGGTTAGATACAGAGTAAAGCTCCCTCTACACCGTCCCCATATATCACTCCCACGACAGATACATCACGGGATTAGATACAGATTAAAGCTCCCCCTACACTGTCCCCATCGAGCACTCCCAGGACAGGTACAGCACGGGGTTAGATACAGAATAAAACTCCCTCTACACTGGCCCAAGCAAACACTTCCAGGACAGGTACAGCACGGGGTTACTTACAGAGTAAAGCTCCCTCTGCACTGTCCCCATTAAACACTCCCAGAACAGGTACAGCATGGGGTTAGATACAGAGTAAAGCTCCCTCTGCACCTTCCCATCAAACACTCCCAGGACAGGTACTGCACTGGGTTAGATACAGAATTAAGATCCCTCTACACTGTCCCCATCAAACACTCCCAGGACAGGTACAGCAGGTGATTAGATAAAGAATAAAGCTCCCTCTACACTGTCCCCATTAAACACTACTAGGACAGGTACAGCACGGGGTTAGATACAGAGTAAAGCTCCCTCTACATTGTCCCCATCAAACACTCCCAGGACAGGTACAGCACGGGGTTAGATACGGAGTAAAGCTCCCTCTGCACCTTCACCATCAAACACTCCCAGGACAGCTACAGCATGGGGTCAGATACAGAGTAAATCTCCCTCGACACTGTCCCTATCAAGCACTCCCAGGACAGGTACAGCACGGAATTAGATACAGAGTAAAGCTCCCTCTTCACTGTCCCCATGAAACACTCCCAGGACAGGTACAGCACGGGGTTAGATACAGAATAAAGCTCCCTCTTCACTGTCCCCATCAACCAATCCCAGTACAGGTACAGCACGGGGTTAGATACAGAGTATAGCTCCCTCTGCACCGTCCCCATCCAACACTCCCAGAAAAGGTACAGCATGGGGTGAGATACAGAGTAAAGCTCCCTCTACACTGTCCCCATCCATCACTCCCAGGACAGGTACAGCACGGGGTTAGATACAGGGTAAAGTTCCCTCTACACTGTCCCCATCAAACACTGCCAGGACAGGTACAGCATGGGGTTAGATACAGAGTAAAGCTCCCTCGACACCATCCCCTTCAAGCACTCCATAACGGGTTCCGCACGGAATTAGATACAGAGTAAAGCACCCGCTACACTGTCCCCATCAAACACTCGCAGGACAGGTACAGCACGGTGTTAGATACAAAGTAAAGCTCCCTCTACACCGTCTCCATCAAACACTTCCAGGACATGTACAGCACGGGGTTAGATACAGAATAAAGCTCCCTCTGCACTGTCCCGATCAAACAGTACTAGGACAGGTACAGCACGGGGTTAGATACAAAGTAAAGCTCCCTCTACACTGTCCCCATCAACCACTCCCAGGACAGGTACAGCACGGGGTTAGATACAGAGTAAAGCTCCCTCTGCACCTTCACCATCAAACACACCCAGGACAGCTACAGCATGGGGTCAGATACAGAGTAAAGCTGCCTCGACACTGTCCCTATCAAGCACTCCCAGGACAGGTACAGCACGGAATTAGATACAGAGTAAAGCTCCCTCTACCCTGTCCCCATGAAACACTCCCAGGACAGGTACAGCACGGGGTTAGATACAGAGTAATGCTCCCTCTACACCATCCCCATCAAACACTCCCAGGACAGGTACAGCACGGGATTAGATACAGAGTAAATCACCCACTCCACTGTCCTCATCAAACACTCCCAGAACAGGTGCAGCACGGGGTTAGATACAGAATAAAGCTCCCTCTACACTGTCCCCATCAAACTCTCCCAGGACAGGTACAGCACGGGGTTGGATACGCGCTAAAGTTCCCTCTACACTGCCCCATCAAACTCTCCCAGGACAGGTACAGCATGGGGTGAGATGCAGAGTAAAGCTCCCTCGACACCATCCCTATCAAGCACTCCCAGGACAGGTACAGCACGGAATTAGATACAGAGTAAAGCACCCGCTACACTGTCCCCATTAAACACTCGCAGGACAGGTACAGCATGGGGTTAGATGCAGAATAAAGCTCCCTCTGCGCTGTCCCCATCAAACACTTCCAGGACAGGTACAGCACGGGCTTAGATACAGAGTAAAGCTCCCTCTACATTGTCCCCAGTAAACACTCCCAGGGCAGGTACAGCACGGGGTTAGATACAGAGTAAAGCTCCCTCTACACTGTCCCCATCAAACACTCCCAGGACAGGTACAACACGGGGTTAGATACAGAGTAAAGCTCCCCCTACACTGTCCCCATCGAGCACTCCCAGGACAGGTACAGCAAGGGGTTAGATACAGAATAAAACTCCCTCTACACTGGCCCCATCAAACACTTCCAGGACAGGTACAGCACGGGGTTACTTACAGAGTAAAGTTCCCTCTGCACTGTCCCCATCAAACACCCTCAGAACAGGTACAGCATGGGGTTAGATTCAGAGTAAAGCTCCCTCTGCACCTTCCCATCAAACACTCCCAGGACAGGTACAGCACGGGATTAGATACAGAATAAAGCACCCACTACACTGTCCCCATCAAACACTCCCAGGACACGTGCAGCACGGGGTTAGACACAGAATAAAGCTCCCTCTACACTGTCCCCATCAAACACTCCCAGGACAGGTGCAGCACGGGGTTAGATACAGAGTAAAGCTCCCTCTACACTGTCCCCATCATACACTCCCTGGACAGTTACAGCACGGAATTAGATACAGAGTAAAGCACCCGCTACACTGTCACCATCAAACACTCCCAGGACAGGTACAGCACGGAGTTAGATATAGAGTAAAGCTCCCACTACACTGTCCCCATCAAACACTCCCAGGACAGTTACAGCACGGGGTTAGATACAGAGTAAAGCTCCCTCTACACCATCCCCATGAAACACTCCCAGGACAGGTACAGCACGGGATTAGATACAGAGTAAATCACCCACTACACTGTCCTCATCAAACACTCCCAGAACAGGTGCAGCACGGGGTTAGATACAGAATAAAGCTCCCTCTACACTGTCCCCATCAAACTCTCCCAGGACAGGTACAGCACGGGGTTGGATACGCGCTAAAGTTCCCTCTACACTGCCCCATCAAACTCTCCCAGGACAGGTACAGCATGGGGTGAGATGCAGAGTAATGCTCCCTCGACACCATCCCTATCAAGCACTCCCAGGACAGGTACAGCACGGAATTAGATACAGAGTAAAGCACCCGCTACACTGTCCCCATTAAACACTCGCAGGACAGGTACAGCATGGGGTTAGATACAGAAGAAAGCTCCCTCTGCGCTGTCCCCATCAAACACTTCCAGGACAGGTACAGCACGGGCTTAGATACAGAGTAAAGCTCCCTCTACATTGTCCCCAGTAAACACTCCCAGGTCAGGTACAGCACGGGGTTAGATACAGAGTAAAGCTCCCTCTACACTGTCCCCATCAAACACTCCCAGGACAGGTACAACACCGGGTTAGATACAGAGTAAAGCTCCCTCTACACCGTCCCCATCTATCACTCCCAGGACAGATACATCACGGGATTAGATACAGATTAAAGCTCCCCCTACACTGTCCCCATCGAGCACTCCCAGGACAGGTAGAGCACGGGGTTAGGTACAGAATAAAGCTCCCTCTACACCGTCTCCATCAAACACTTCCAGGACAGGTACAGCACGGGGTTAGATACAGAATAAAGCTCCCTCTGCACTGTCCCCATCAAACAGTACTAGGACAGGTACAGCACGGGGTTAGATACAAAGTAAAGCTCCCTCTACACCGTCCCCATATATCACTCCCACGACAGATACATCACGGGATTAGATACAGATTAAAGCTCCCCCTACACTGTCCCCATCGAGCACTCCCAGGACAGGTACAGCACGGGGTTAGATACAGAATAAAACTCCCTCTACACTGGCCCAAGCAAACACTTCCAGGACAGGTACAGCACGGGGTTACTTACAGAGTAAAGCTCCCTCTGCACTGTCCCCATCAAACACTCCCAGAACAGGTACAGCATGGGGTTAGATACAGAGTAAAGCTCCCTCTGCACCTTCCCATCAAACACTCCCAGGACAGGTAAAGCACGGGATTAGATACAGAATAAAGCACCCACTACACTGTCCCCATCAAACACTCCCAGGACACGTGCAGCACGGGGTTAGACACAGAATAAAGCTCCCTCTACACAGTGCCCATCAAACACTCCCAGGACAGGTGCAGCACCGGGTTAGATACAGAGTAAAGCTCCCTCTACACTGTCCCCATCAAACACTCCCTGGACAGTTACAGCACGGGGTTAGATACAGAGTAAAGCTCCCTCAACACCATCCCCACCAAGCACTCCCAGGACAGGTACAGCACGGAATTAGATACAGAGTAAAGCACCCGCTACACTGTCCCCATCAAACACTCCCAGGACAGGTACAGCACGGAGTTAGATACAGAGTAAAGCTCCCACTACACTGTCCCCATCAAACACTCCCAGGACAGTTACAGCACGGGGTTAGATACAGAGTAAAGCTCCCTCTGCACTGTCCCCATCCATCACTCCCAGGACAGGTACAGCACGGGGTTAGATACAGGGTAAAGTTCCCTCTACACTGTCCCCATCAAACACTGCCAGGACAGGTACAGCATGGGGTTAGATACAGAGTAATGCTCCCTCGACACCATCCCCATCAAACACTCCCAGGACAGGTTCAGCACGGAATTAGATACAGAGTAAAGCACCCGCTACACTGTCCCCATACAACACTCGCAGGACATGTACAGCACGGGGTTAGATACAAAGTAATGCTCCCTCTACATTGTCCCCATCAAACACTCCCAGGGCAGGTAGAGGACGGGGTTAGATACAGAGTAAAGCTCCCTCTGCACTGTCCCCATTGAGCACTCCCAGGACAGGTGCAGCGCGGAATTTGAAACAGAATAATACTCCCTCTGCCCTGTCCCCATCAAACACTCCCTGGACAGTTACAGCACAGGGTTATAAACAAAATAAAGATCCCGCTACACTGTCCCCATCAAACACTCCCAGGAGTGGTATAGCGCGGGGTTAGATACAGAGTAAATCTCCCTCTGCACTGTCCCCATCAAACGCTCCCAGGACAGGTATAGCTCGGAGTTAGATACAGAGTAAACCTCCCTCTATACTGGCTCCATCAAACACTCCCAGGACAGGTATAGCACTGGGTTAGCTATAGAGTAAAGCTCCCTCTACACCATCCCCATCAAACAATCCCAGGGCAGGGACAACACGGGGTTAAATATATAGTAAACCTCCCTCTGCACTGTGCCCATCAAACACTCCCAGGACAGGTACAGCACGGGGTTAGATACAGACCATAGCTCCCTCTACACCGTCCCCATCCATCACTCACAGGACAGGTACAGCACGGGGTTAGATACAGGGTAAAGTTCCCTCTACACTGTCCCCATCAAAGACTGCCAGGACAGGTACAGCATGGGGTTAGATACCTAGTAAAGCTCCCTCTACATCATCCCCATCAAACAATCCCAGGGCTGGGACAACACGGGGTTAGATACAGAGTAAAGCTCCCTCTGCACTGTCCCCATCAAACACTCCCAGGACAGGGACAACACGGGGTTAGATACAGAGTAAAGCTCCCTCTACACCGTCCCCATATATCACTCCCACGACAGATACATCACGGGATTAGATACAGATTAAAGCTCCCCCTACACTGTCCCCATCGAGCACTCCCAGGACAGGTACAGCACGGGGTTAGATACAGAATAAAACTCCCTCTACACTGGCCCAAGCAAACACTTCCAGGACAGGTACAGCACGGGGTTACTTACAGAGTAAAGCTCCCTCTGCACTGTCCCCATTAAACACTCCCAGAACAGGTACAGCATGGGGTTAGATACAGAGTAAAGCTCCCTCTGCACCTTCCCATCAAACACTCCCAGGACAGGTACAGCACGGGATTAGATACAGAATAAAGCACCCACTACACTGTCCCCATCAAACACTCCCAGGACACGTGCAGCACGGGGTTAGACACAGAATAAAGCTCCCTCTACACAGTGCCCATCAAACACTCCCAGGACAGGTGCAGCACGGGGTTAGATACAGAGTAAAGCTCCCTCTACACTGTCCCCATCAAACACTCCCTGGACAGTTACAGCACGGGGTTAGATACAGAGTAAAGCTCCCTCAACACCATCCCCAGCAAGCACTCCCAGGACAGGTACAGCACGGAATTAGATACAGAGTAAAGCACCCGCTACACTGTCCCCATCAAACACTCCCAGGACAGGTACAGCACGGAGTTAGATACAGAGTAAAGGTCCCACTACACTGTCCCCATCAAACACTCCCAGGACAGTTACAGCACGGGGTTAGATACAGAGTAAAGCTCCCTCTACACTGTCCCCATCCATCACTCCCAGGACAGGTACAGCACGGGTTTAGATACAGGGTAAAGTTCCCTCTACACTGTCCCCATCAAACACTGCCAGGACAGGTACAGCATGGGGTTAGATACAGAGTAATGCTCCCTCGACACCATCCCCATCAAACACTCCCAGGACAGGTTCAGCACGGAATTAGATACAGAGTCAAGCACCCGCTACACTGTCCCCATCAAACACTCGCAGGACATGTACAGCACGGGGTTAGATACAAAGTAATGCTCCCTCTACATTGTCCCCATCAAACACTCCCAGGGCAGGTAGAGGACGGGGTTAGATACAGAGTAAAGCTCCCTCTGCACTGTCCCCATTGAGCACTCCCAGGACAGGTGCAGCGCGGAATTTGAAACAGAATAATACTCCCTCTGCCCTGTCCCCATCAAACACTCCCTGGACAGTTACAGCACAGGGTTATAAACAAAATAAAGATCCCGCTACACTGTCCCCATCAAACACTCCCAGGACAGGTATAGCGCGGGGTTAGATACAGAGTACAGCTCCCTCTGCACTGTCCCCATCAAACGCTCCCAGGACAGGTATAGCTCGGAGTTAGATACAGAGTAAACCTCCCTCTATACTGGCTCCATCAAACACTCCCAGGACAGGTATAGCACTGGGTTAGCTTTAGAGTAAAGCTCCCTCTACACCATCCCCATCAAACAATCCCAGGGCAGGGACAACACGGGGTTAAATATATAGTAAACCTCCCTCTGCACTGTGCCCATCAAACACTCCCAGGACAGGTACAGCACGGGGTTAGATACAGACCATAGCTCCCTCTACACCGTCCCCATCCATCACTCACAGGACAGGTACAGCACGGGGTTAGATACAGGGTAAAGTTCCCTCTACACTGTCCCCATCAAAGACTGCCAGGACAGGTACAGCATGGGGTTAGATACCTAGTAAAGCTCCCTCTACATCATCCCCATCAAACACTCCCAGCACAGGTACAGCACGTTTTAGATACAGAATTAAGCCCCCACTACACTGTCCCCATCAAACACTCTCCAGGACAGGTACAGCATGGGATTAGATACAGATTAAAGCACCCACTACACTGTCCCCATCAAACACTCCCAGGACAGGTACAGCACTGGGTTTGGTACAGAATTAAGATCCCTCTACACTGTCCCCATCAAACACTCCCAGGACAGGTACAGCAGTGGATTAGATACAGAGTAAAGCACCCTCTACACTGTCCCCATCAAATAATGCCAGGACAGGTACAGCACGGGGTTAGGTACAGAATAAAGCTCCCTCTACACCGTCTCCATCAAACACTTCCAGGACAGGTACAGCACGGGGTTAGATACACAATAAATCTCCCTCTGCACTGTCCCCATCAAACAGTACTAGGAGAGGTACAGCACGGGGTTAGATACAAAGTAAAGCTCCCTTTACACTGTCCCCATCAAACACTCCCAGGACAGGTACAGCATGTGGTCAGATACAGAGTAACGCTCCCTCGACACTGTCCCTATCAAGCACTCCCAGGTCAGGTACAGCACGGAATTAGATACAGAGTAAAGCTCCCTCTACACTGTCCCCATGAAACACTCCCAGGACAGGTACAGCACGGGGTTAGATACAGAGTAAAGCTCCCTCTACACCATCCCCATCAAACACTCCCAGGACAGGTACAGCACGGGATTAGATACAGAGTAAATCACCCACGGCACTGTCCTCATCAAACACTCCCAGAACAGGTGCAGCACGGGGTTAGATACAGAATAAAGCTGCCTCTACACTGTCCCCATCAAACTCTCCCAGGACAGGTACAGCATGGGGTGAGATGCAGAGTAAAGCTCCCTCGACACCATCCCTATCAAGCACTCCCAGGACAGGTACAGCACGGAATTAGATACAGAGTAAAGCACCCTCTACACTGTCCGCATCAAACACTCCCAGGACAGGTACAGCACGGGGTTAGATACAGTGTAAAGCACCCGCTACACTGTCCCGATCAAACACTCGCAGGACAGGTACAGCACGGGGTTAGATACAGAATAAAGCACCCACTACACTGTCCCCATCAAACGCTCCCAGGACAGGTGCAGCGCGGAGTTAGATACAGAATAATACTCCCTCTACACCGTCCCCATCAAACACTCCCAGGGCAGCTACAGCACAGGGTTAGATACAGAGTAAAGCTCCCTCTACACCGTCCCCATCAAAACTCCCAGGACAGGTACAGCACGGGGTTAGATACAGAGTAAAGCTCCCTCTACACTGTCCCCATCAAACACTCCCAGGACAGGTACAGCACGGTCTTAGATACAGAGTAAAGCCCCCTCTGCACCGTCCCCATCAAACACTCCCAGGACAGGGTCAACACGTGGTTAAATGTACAGTAAACCTCCCTCTACACTGTCCCCATCAAACACTCCCAGGACAGTTACAGCACGGGGTTAGATACAGAGTAAAGCTCCCTCTACACCATCCCCATCCATCACTCCCAGGACAGGTACAGCACGTGGTTAGATACAGGGTATTGTTCCCTCTGCACTGTCCCCATCAAACACTGCCAGGACAGGTACCGCATGGGGTTAGATACAGAGAAAAGCTCCCTCGACACCATCCCCATCAAGCACTCCAGGACAGGTTCAGCACGGAATTAGATACAGAGTAAAGCTCCCTCTACACTGTCCCCATCAAACACTCCCAGGACAGGTACAGCACGGGGTTAGATACAAAGTAAAGCTCCCTCTACATTGTCCCCATCAAACACTCCCAGGGCAGGTACAGAACGGGTTTAGATACAGAGTAAAATCCCTCTACACCGTCCCCATCAAACACTCCCAGGGCAGGTAGAGCACGGGGTTAGATACAGAGTAAAGCTCCCTCTGCACTGTCCCCATTGAGCACTCCCAGGACAGGTGCAGCGCGGATTTAGAAACAGAATAATACTCCCTCTGCCCTGTCCCCATCAAACACTCCCTGGACAGTTACAGCACCGGGTTATAAACAAAATAAAGATCCCGCTACACTGTCCCCATCAAACACTCCCAGGACAGGTATAGCGCGGGGTTAGATACAGAGTAAAGCTCCCTCTGCACTGTCCCCATCAAACGCTCCCAGGACAGGTATAGCTCGGAGTTAGATACAGAGTAAACCTCCCTCTATACTGGCCCCATCAAACACTCCCAGGACAGGTATAGCACTGGGTTAGATATAGAGTAAAGCTCCCTCTACACCATCCCCATCAAACAATCCCAGGACAGGGACAACACGGGGTTGAATATATAGTAAACCTCCCTCTACACTGTGCCCATCAAACACTCCCAGGACAGGTGCAGCACGGGGTTAGATACAGAGTAAAGCTCCCTCTACACCGTCCCCATCTATCACTCCCAGGACAGGTACAGCACGGGGTTTGATACAGGGTAAAGTTCCCTCTACACTGTCCCCATCAAAGACTGCCAGGACAGGTACAGCATGGGGTTAGATACCTAGTAAAGCTCCCTCTACACCGTCCCCATCAAACACACCCAGCACAGGTACAGCACGGGATTAGATACAGATTAAAGCACCCACTACACTGTCCCCATCAAACACTCCCAGGACAGGTACAGCACTGGGTTTGGTACAGAATTAAGATCCCTCTACACTGTCCCCATCAAACACTCCCAGGACAGGTACAGCAGTGGATTAGATACAGAGTAAAGCACCCTCTACACTGTCCCCATCAAATAATGCCAGGACAGGTACAGCACGGGGTTAGGTACAGAATAAAGCTCCCTCTACACCGTCTCCATCAAACACTTCCAGGACAGGTACAGCACGGGGTTAGATACAGAATAAAGCTCCCTCTGCACTGTCCCCATCAAACAGTACTAGGAGAGGTACAGCACGGGGTTAGATACAAAGTAAAGCTCCCTTTACACTGTCCCCATCAAACACTCCCAGGACAGGTACAGCATGTGGTCAGATACAGAGTAACGCTCCCTCGACACTGTCCCTATCAAGCACTCCCAGGTCAGGTACAGCACGGAATTAGATACAGAGTAAAGCTCCCTCTACACTGTCCCCATGAAACACTCCCAGGACAGGTACAGCACGGGGTTAGATACAGAGTAAAGCTCCCTCTACACCATCCCCATCAAACACTCCCAGGACAGGTACAGCACGGGATTAGATACAGAGTAAATCACCCACGGCACTGTCCTCATCAAACACTCCCAGAACAGGTGCAGCACGGGGTTAGATACAGAATAAAGCTGCCTCTACACTGTCCCCATCAAACTCTCCCAGGACAGGTACAGCATGGGGTGAGATGCAGAGTAAAGCTCCCTCGACACCATCCCTATCAAGCACTCCCAGGACAGGTACAGCACGGAATTAGATACAGAGTAAAGCACCCGCTACTCTGTCCCCATTAAACACTCGCAGGACAGGAACAGCATGGGTTTAGATACAGAATAAAGCTCCCTCTGCTCTGTCCCCATCAAACACTTCCAGGACAGGTACAGCACGGGCTTAGATACAGAGTAAAGCTCCCTCTACATTGTCCCCAGTAAACACTCCCAGGGCAGGTACAGCACGGGGTTAGATACAGAGTAAAGCTCCCTCTACATTGTCCCCATCAAACACTCCCAGGGCAGGTACAGCACGGGGTTAGATACAGAGTAAAGCTCCCTCTACACTGTCCCCATCAAACACTCCCAGGACAGGTACAACACGGGGTTAGATACAGAGTAAAGCTCCCTCTACACCGTCCCCATCTATCACTCCCAGGACAGATACATCACTGGATTAGATACAGATTAAAGCTCCCCCTACACTGTCCCCATCGAGCACTCCCAGGACACGTACAGCACGGGGTTAGATACAGAATAAAACTCCCTCTACACTGGCCCCATCAAACACTTCCGAGAGAGGTACAGCACGGGGTTACTTACAGAGTAAAGTTCCCTCTGCACTGTCCCCATCAAACACTCCCAGAACAGGTACAGCATGGGGTTAGATACAGAGTAAAGCTCCCTCTGCACCTTCCCATCAAACACTCCCAGGACAGGTACAGCACGGGATTAGATACAGAATAAAGCACCCACTACACTGTCCCCATCAAACACTCCCAGGACACGTGCAGCACGGGGTTAGACACAGAATAAAGCTCCCTCTACACTGTCCCCATCAAACACTCCCAGGACAGGTGCAGCACGGGGTTAGATACAGAGTAAAGCTCCCTCGACATCACCCCCAGCAAGCACTCCCAGGACAGGTACAGCACGGAATTAGATACAGAGTAACGCACCCGCTACACTGTCCCCATCAATCACTCCCAGGACAGGTACAGCACGGAGTTAGATACAGAGTAAAGCTCCCACTACACTGTCCCCATCAAACATTCCCAGGACAGTTACAGCACGGGGTTAGATACAGAGTAAAGATCCCTCTACACTGTCCCCATCCATCACTCCCAGGACAGGTTCAGCACGGAATTAGATACAGTGTAAAGCACCCGCTACACTGTCCCCATCAAACACTCGCAGGACAGGTACAGCACGGGGTTAGATACAAAGTAAAGCTACCTCTACATTGTCCCCATCAAACACTCCCTGGGCAGGTAGAGCACGGGGTTAGATACAGAGTATAGCTCCATCTGCACTGTCCCCATTGAGCACTCCCAGGACAGGTGCAGCGCGGATTTAGAAACAGAATAATACTCCCTCTGCCCTGTCCCCATCAAACACTCCCTGGACAGTTACAGCACAGGGTTATAAACAAAATAAAGATCCCGCTACACTGTCCCCATCAAACACTCCCAGGACAGGAACAACACGGGGTTAAATATATAGTAAACCTCCCTCTGCACTGTGCCCATCAAACGCTCCCAGGACAGGTACAGCACGGGGTTAGATACAGAGCATAGCTCCCTCTACACCGTCCCCATCCATCACTCCCAGGACAGGTACAGCACGGGGTTAGATACAGGGTAAAGTTCCCTCTACACTGTCCCCATCAAAGACTGCCAGGACAGGTACAGCATGGGGTTAGATACCTAGTAAAGCTCCCTCTACATCATCCCCATCAAACACTCCCAGCACAGGTACAGCACGTTTTAGATACAGATTAAAGCACCCACTACACTGTCCCCATCAAACACTCTCCAGGACAGGTACAGCACTGGGTTAGATACAGAATGAAGATCCCTCTACACTGTCCCTATCAAACACTCCCAGGAAAGGTACAGCAGGGGATTAGTTACAGAGTAAAGCACCCTCTGCACTGTCCCCATCAAATAATCCCTGGACAGGTACAGCACGGGGTTAGATACAGAATAAAGCTCCCTCTACACCGTCTCCATCAAACACTTCCAGTACAGGTACAGCACGGGGTTAGATACAGAATAAAGCTCCCTCTGCACTGTCCCCATCAAACAGTACTAGGACAGGTACAGCACGGGGTTAGGTACAAAGTAAAGCTCCCTCTACACTGTCCCCATCAAACACTCCATGGACAGGTACAGCACGGGGTTAGATACAGATTAAAGCTCCCTCTGCACCTTCACAATCAAACACTCCCAGGACAGATACAGCATGGGGTCAGATACAGAGTAAAGCTCCCTCGACACTGTCCCTATCAAGCACTCCCAGACAGGTACAGCATGGAATTAGATAGAGAGTAAAGCTCCCTCTACACTGTCCCCATCAAACACTCCCAGGACAGGTACAGGACGGGGTTAGATACTGAATAAAGCTCCCTCTACACTGTCCCCATCAAACACTCCCAGGACCAGTACAGGACGGGGTTAGATACAGAGTAAAGCTCCCTCTACACCGTCCCCATCTATCACTCCCAGGACAGATACATCACGGGATTGGATACAGAGTAAAGCTCCCCCTACACTGTCTCCATCGAGCACTCCCAGGACAGGTGCAGCACGGGGTTAGATACAGAGTAAAGCTCCCTCTACACTGTCCCCATCAAACACTCCCTGGACAGTTACAGCACGGAGTTAGATACAGTGTAAACCTCCCTCTACACTGTCCCCATCAAACACTCCCAGGACAGGTACAGCACGGGGTTAGATACAGAGTAAAGCTCCCTTTACATTGTCCCCATCAATCACTCCCTGGACAGGTACAGCACTTGGTTAGAATACAGAGTAAAGCTCCCTCTACAATGTCCCCATCACACACTCCTAGGACAGGTACAGCACTGGCTTAGATACAGAGTAAAGCTCCCTCTACACTTTCCCCATCCATCACTCCCAGGACAGGTAAAGCACGGGGTTAGATACAGAGTAAAGCTCCCTCTACACTGTCCCCATCCATCGCTCCCAGGACAGGTACAGTATGGGATTAGGTACAGAGTAAAGCTCCCTCTACACTGTCCCCATCAAACACTCCCAGGTAGGTAAGGCCCGGGGTTAGATACAGAGTATAGCTCCCTCTACACTGTCACCATCCATCACTCCCAGGACAGGTACAGCACGTGGTTAGATACAGAGTGAAGCTCCCTCTTCACTGTCCACATCAAACACTCCCAGGACAGGTACAGCCCGGGGTTAGATACAGAGTAAAGCTCCCTCTACACTGTCCCCATCCATCACTCCCAAGACAGGTACAGCACGTGGTTAGATACCGAGTGAAGCTCCCTCTTCACTGTCCACATCAAACACTCCCAGGACAGGTACAGCACGGGGTTAGATACACGCTAAAGTTCCCTCTACACTGTCACCATCAAACACTCCCAGGACAGGTTCAGCACGGGGTGAGATACAGAGTAAAGCTCCCTCGACCCCATCCCCAGCAAGCATTCCCAGGACAGGTACAGCACAGAATTAGATACAGAGTAAAGCACCCGCTACACTGTCCCCATCAAACACTCGCAGGACAGGTACAGCACGGGGTTAGATACAGAATAAAGCTCTCTCTACACTGTCCTGATCAAACACTCCCAGGACAGGTACAGCACGGGGTTAGATATATAGTAAATCTCCCTCTACACCATCCCCATCAAACACTCCCAGCACAGGTACAGCACGGGATTAGATACAGATTAAAGCACCCACGACACTGTCCCCATCAAACACTCCCAGGACAGGTACAGCACTGGGTTAGATACAGAATTAAGATTCCTCTACACTGTCCCCATCAAACACTCCCAGGACAGGTACAGCAGTGGATTTGATACAGAGTAAAGCACCCGCTACACTGTCCCCATCAAACACTCGCAGGACAGGTACAGTACGGGGTTAGATACAGAATAAAGCTCCCTCTACACTGTCCCGATCAAACACTCCCAAGACAGGTACAGCACGTGGTTAGATATATAGTAAACCTCCCTCTGCACTGTCCCCATCAAACACTCCCAGGACAGGTACAGCACGGGGTTAGATACAGAGTAAAGCTCCCTCTGCACCTTCACCATCAAATACTCCCAGGACAGGTACAGCACGGAATTAGATACAGAGTAAAGCACCCGCTACGTTGTCCCCATTAAACACTCGCAGGACAGGTACAGCATGGGGTTAGATACAGAATAAAGCTCCCTCTGCGCTGTCCCCATCAAACACTTCCAGGACAGGTACAGCACGGTCTTAGATACAGAGTAAAGCTCCCTCTACATTGTCCCCAGTAAACACTCCCAGGGCAGGTACAGCACGGGGTTAGATACAGAGTAAAGCTCCCTCTACATTGTCCCCATCAAACACTCCCAGGGCAGGTACAGCACGGGGTTAGATACAGAGTAAAGCTCCCTCTACACTGTCCCCATCAAACACTCCCAGGACAGGTACAACACGGGGTTAGATTCAGAGTAAAGCTCCCTCTACACCGTCCCCATATATCACTCCCACGACAGATACATCACGGGATTAGATACAGATTAAAGCTCCCCCTACACTGTCCCCATCGAGCACTCCCAGGACAGGTACAGCACGGGGTTAGATACAGAATAAAACTCCCTCTACACTGGCCCAATCAAACACTTCCAGGACAGGTACAGCACGGGGTTACTTACAGAGTAAAGCTCCCTCTGCACTGTCCCCATCAAACACTCCCAGAACAGGTACAGCATGGGGTTAGATACAGAGTAAAGCTCCCTCTGCACCTTCCCATCAAACACTCCCAGGACAGGTAAAGCACGGGATTAGATACAGAATAAAGCACCCACTACACTGTCCCCATCAAACACTCCCAGGACACGTGCAGCACGGGGTTAGACACAGAATAAAGCTCCCTCTACACAGTGCCCATCAAACACTCCCAGGACAGGTGCAGCACGGGGTTAGATACAGAGTAAAGCTCCCTCTACACTGTCCCCATCAAACACTCCCTGGACAGTTACAGCACGGGGTTAGATACAGAGTAAAGCTCCCTCGACACCATCCCCAGCAAGCACTCCCAGGACAGGTACAGCACGGAATTAGATACAGAGTAAAGCACCCGCTACACTGTCCCCATCAAACACTCCCAGGACAGGTACAGCACGGAGTTAGATACAGAGTAAAGGTCCCACTACACTGTCCCCATCAAACACTCCCAGGACAGTTACAGCACGGGGTTAGATAGAGAGTAAAGCTCCCTCTACACTGTCCCCATCCATCACTCCCAGGACTGGTACAGCACGGGGTTAGATACAGGGTAAAGTTCCCTCTACACTGTCCCCATCAAACACTGCCAGGACAGGTACAGCATGGGGTTAGTTACAGAGTAATGCTCCCTCGACACCATCCCCATCAAACACTCCCAGGACAGGTTCAGCACGGAATTAGATACAGAGTAAAGCACCCGCTACACTGTCCCCATCAAACACTCCCAGGACAGGTACAGCACGGGGTTAGATACAAAGTAATGCTCCCTCTACATTGTCCCCATCAAACACTCCCAGGGCAGGTAGAGCACGGGGTTAGATACAGAGTAAAGCTCCCTCTGCACTGTCCCCATTGAGCACTCCCAGGACAGGTGCAGCGCGGATTTAGAAACAGAATAATACTCCCTCTGCCCTGTCCCCATCAAACACTCCCTGGACAGTTACAGCACAGGGTTATAAACAAAATAAAGATCCCGCTACACTGTCCCCATCAAACGCTCCCAGGACAGGTATAGCTCGGAGTTAGATACAGAGTAAACCTCCCTCTATGCTGGCCCCATCAAACATTCCCAGGACAGGTATAGCACTGGGTTAGATATAGAGTAAAGCTCCATCTACACCATCCCCATCAAACAATCCCAGGGCATGGACAACACGGGGTTAAATATATTGTAAACCTCCCTCTGCACTGTGCCCATCAAACACTCCCAGGACAGGTACAGCACGGGGTTAGATACAGAGCATAGCTCCCTCTACACCGTCCCCATCCATCACTCCCAGGACAGGTACAGCACGGGGTTAGATACAGGGTAAAGTTCCCTCTACACTGTCCCCATCAAAGACTGCCAGGACAGGTACAGCATGGGGTTAGATACCTAGTAAAGCTCCCTCTACATCATCCCCATCAAACACTCCCAGCACAGGTACAGCACGTTTTAGATACAGAATTAAGCACCCACTACACTGTCCCCATCAAACACTCTGCAGGACAGGTACAGCACTGGGTTAGATACAGAATGAAGATCCTTCTACACTGTCCCCATCAAACACTCCCAGGACAGGTACAGCACGGAATTAGATAGAGAGTAAAGCTCCCTCTACACTGTCCCCATCAAACACTCCCAGGACAGGTACAGCACGGGGTTAGATACAGAGTAAATCACCCACTACACTGTCCTCATCAAACACTCCTAGGGCAGGTACAGCACGGGGTTAGATACAGAGTAAAGCTCCCTCTACATTGTCCCCAGTTAACACTCCCAGGGCAGGTACAACACGGGGTTAGATACAGAGTAAAGCTCCCTCTACATTGTCCCCATCAAACACTCCTAGGGCAGGTACAGCACGGGGTTAGATACAGAGTAAAGCTCCCTCTACACTGTCCCCATCAAACACTCCCAGGACAGGTACAGCACGGGGTTAGATACAGAGTAAAGCTCCCTTTACATTGTCCCCATCAATCACTCCCTGGGCAGGTACAGCACTTGGTTAGAAACAGAGTAAAGCTCCCTCTACAATGTCCCCATCACACACTCCTAGGACAGGTACAGCACTGGCTTAGATACAGAGTAAAGCTCCCTCTACACTTTCCCCATCCATCACTCCCAGGACAGGTAAAGCACGGGGTTAGATACAGAGTAAAGCTCCCTCTACACTGTCCCCATCCATCGCTCCCAGGACAGGTACAGTATGGGATTAGGTACAGAGTAAAGCTCCCTCTACACTGTCCCCATCAAACACTCCCAGGTAGGTAAGGCCCGGGGTTAGATACAGAGTATAGCTCCCTCTACACTATCACCATCCATCACTCCCAGGACAGGTACAGCACGTGGTTAGATACAGAGTGAAGCTCCCTCTTCACTGTCCACATCAAACACTCCCAGGACAGGTACAGCCCGGGGTTAGATACAGAGTAAAGCTCCCTCTACACTGTCCCCATCCATCACTCCCAGGACAGGTACAGCACGTGGTTAGATACCGAGTGAAGCTCCCTCTTCACTGTCCACATCAAACACTCCCAGGACAGGTACAGCACGGGGTTAGATACACGCTAAAGTTCCCTCTACACTGTCACCATCAAACACTCCCAGGACAGGTTCAGCACGGGGTGAGATACAGAGTAAAGCTCCCTCGACCCCATCCCCAGCAAGCATTCCCAGGACAGGTACAGCACAGAATTAGATACAGAGTAAAGCACCCGCTACACTGTCCCCATCAAACACTCGCAGGACAGGTACAGCACGGGGTTAGATACAGAATAAAGCTCTCTCTACACTGTCCTGATCAAACACTCCCAGGACAGGTACAGCACGGGGTTAGATATATAGTAAATCTCCCTCTACACCATCCCCATCAAACACTCCCAGCACAGGTACAGCACGGGATTAGATACAGATTAAAGCACCCACTACACTGTCCCCATCAAACACTCCCAGGACAGGTACAGCACTGGGTTAGATACAGAATTAAGATTCCTCTACACTGTCCCCATCAAACACTCCCAGGACAGGTACAGCAGTGGATTAGATACAGAGTAAAGCACCCGCTACACTGTCCCCATCAAACACTCGCAGGACAGGTACAGTACGGGCTTAGATACAGAATAAAGCTCCCTTTACACTGTCCCGATCAAACACTCCCAAGACAGGTACAGCACGTGGTTAGATATATAGTAAACCTCCCTCTGCACTGTCCCCATCAAACACTCCCAGGACAGGTACAGCACGGGGTTAGATACAGAGTAAAGCTCCCTCTGCACCTTCACCATCAAATACTCCCAGGACAGGTACAGCACGGAATTAGATACAGAGTAAAGCACCCGCTACGTTGTCCCCATTAAACACTCGCAGGACAGGTACAGCATGGGGTTAGATACAGAATAAAGCTCCCTCTGCGCTGTCCCCATCAAACACTTCCAGGACAGGTACAGCACGGTCTTAGATACAGAGTAAAGCTCCCTCTACATTGTCCCCAGTAAACACTCCCAGGGCAGGTACAGCACGGGGTTAGATACAGAGTGAAGCTCCCTCTACATTGTCCCCATCAAACACTCCCAGGGCAGGTACAGCACGGGGTTAGATACAGAGTAAAGCTCCCTCTACACTGTCCCCATCAAACACTCCCAGGACAGGTACAACACGGGGTTAGATTCAGAGTAAAGCTCCCTCTACACCGTCCCCATATATCACTCCCACGACAGATACATCACGGGATTAGATACAGATTAAAGCTCCCCCTACACTGTCCCCATCGAGCACTCCCAGGACAGGTACAGCACGGGGTTAGATACAGAATAAAACTCCCTCTACACTGGCCCAATCAAACACTTCCAGGACAGGTACAGCACGGGGTTACTTACAGAGTAAAGCTCCCTCTGCACTGTCCCCATCAAACACTCCCAGAACAGGTACAGCATGGGGTTAGATACAGAGTAAAGCTCCCTCTGCACCTTCCCATCAAACACTCCCAGGACAGGTAAAGCACGGGATTAGATACAGAATAAAGCACCCACTACACTGTCCCCATCAAACACTCCCAGGACACGTGCAGCACGGGGTTAGACACAGAATAAAGCTCCCTCTACACAGTGCCCATCAAACACTCCCAGGACAGGTGCAGCACGGGGTTAGATACAGAGTAAAGCTCCCTCTACACTGTCCCCATCAAACACTCCCTGGACAGTTACAGCACGGGGTTAGATACAGAGTAAAGCTCCCTCGACACCATCCCCAGCAAGCACTCCCAGGACAGGTACAGCACGGAATTAGATACAGAGTAAAGCACCCGCTACACTGTCCCCATCAAACACTCCCAGGACAGGTACAGCACGGAGTTAGATACAGAGTAAAGGTCCCACTACACTGTCCCCATCAAACACTCCCAGGACAGTTACAGCACGGGGTTAGATAGAGAGTAAAGCTCCCTCTACACTGTCCCCATCCATCACTCCCAGGACTGGTACAGCACGGGGTTAGATACAGGGTAAAGTTCCCTCTACACTGTCCCCATCAAACACTGCCAGGACAGGTACAGCATGGGGTTAGTTACAGAGTAATGCTCCCTCGACACCATCCCCATCAAACACTCCCAGGACAGGTTCAGCACGGAATTAGATACAGAGTAAAGCACCCGCTACACTGTCCCCATCAAACACTCCCAGGACAGGTACAGCACGGGGTTAGATACAAAGTAATGCTCCCTCTACATTGTCCCCATCAAACACTCCCAGGGCAGGTAGAGCACGGGGTTAGATACAGAGTAAAGCTCCCTCTGCACTGTCCCCATTGAGCACTCCCAGGACAGGTGCAGCGCGGATTTAGAAACAGAATAATACTCCCTCTGCCCTGTCCCCATCAAACACTCCCTGGACAGTTACAGCACAGGGTTATAAACAAAATAAAGATCCCGCTACACTGTCCCCATCAAGCACTCCCAGGACAGGTACAGCACGGAATTAGATACAGAGTAAAGCACCCGCTACACTGTCCGCATCAAACACTTCCAGGACAGGTACAGCATGGAGTTAGATATAGAGTAAAGCTCCCTCTACACTGTCCCCATCAAACACTCCCAGGACAGTTACAGCACGGGGTTAGATACAGAGTAAAGCTCCCTCTACACCGTCCCCATCCATCACTCCCAAGACAGGTACAGCACGGGGTTAGATACAGGGTAAAGTTCCCTCTACACTGTCCCCATCAAACACTGCCAGGACAGGTACAGCATGGGGTTAGATACAGAGAAAAGCTCCCTCGACACCATCCCCATCAAGCACTCCAGGACAGGTTCAGCACGGAATTAGATACAGAGTAAAGCTCCCTCTACACTGTCCCCATCAAACACTCCCTGGACAGGTACAGCAGGCGATTAGATACAGTGTAAAGCACCCGCTACACTGTCCCGATCAAACACTCGCAGCACAGGTACAGCACGGGGTTAGATACAGAATAAAGCCACCACTACACTGTCCCCATCAAACACTCCCTGGACAGGTACAGCAGGGGATTAGATACAGAGTAAAGCACCCTCTACACTGTCCCCATCAAATAATCCCAGGACAGGTACAGCAGGGGTTAGGTACAGAATAAAGCTCCCTCTACACCGTCTCCATCAAACACTTCCAGGACAGGTACAGCACGGGGTTAGATACAGAATAAAGCTCCCTCTGCACTGTCCCCATCAAACAGTACTAGGACAGGTACAGCACGGGGTTAGATACAAAGCAAAGCTCCCTCTACACTGTCCCCATCAAACACTCCCAGGACAGGTACAGCACGGGGTTAGATACAGAGTAAAGCTCCCTCTGCACCTTCACCATCAAACATTCCCAGGACAGCTACAGCATGGGTCAGATACAGAGTAAAGCTCCCTCGACACTGTCCCTATCAAGCACTCCCAGGACAGGTACAGCACGGGGTTAGATACAGAGTAAAGCTCCCTCTACACCATCCCCATCAAACACTCCCAGGACAGGTACAGCACGGGATTAGATACAGAGTAAATCACCCACTCCACTGTCCTCATCAAACACTCCCAGAACAGGTTCAGCACGGGGTTAGATACAGAATAAAGCTCCCTCTACACTGTCTCCATCAAACTCTCCCAGGACATTACAGCACGGGGTTGGATACGCGCTAAATTTCCCACTACACTGCCCCATGAAACTCTCCCAGGACAGGTACAGCATGGGGTGAGATGCAGAGTAAAGCGCCCTCGACACCATCCCTATCAAGCACTCCGAGGACAGGTACAGCACGGAATTAGATACAGAGTAAAGCACCCGCTACACTGTCCCCATTAAACACTCGCAGGACAGGTACAGCATGGGGTTAGATACAGAATAAAGCTCCCTCTGCGCTGTCCCCATCAAACACTTCCAGGACAGGTACAGCACGGGCTTAGATACAGAGTAAAGCTCCCTCTACATTGTCCCCAGTAAACACTCCCAGGTCAGGTACAGCACGGGGTTAGATACAGAATAAAACTCCCTCTACACTGGCCCCATCTAACACTTCCAGGACAGGTACAGCACGGGGTTACTTACAGAGTAAAGCTCCCTCTGCACTGTCCCCATCAAACACTCCCAGAACAGGTACAGCACGGGGTTAGATACAGAGTAAAGCTCCCTCTACACCTTCCCATCAAACACTGCCAGGACAGGTAGAGCACGGGATTAGATACAGAATAAAGCACCCACTACACTGTCCCCATCAAACACTCCCAGCACACGTGCAGCACGGGGTTAGACACAGAATAAAGCTCCCTCTACACTGTCCCCATCAAACACTCCCAGGACAGGTGCAGCACGGGGTTAGATACGGAGTAAAGCTCCCTCTGCACTGTCCCCATCAAACACTCCCTGGACAGTTACAGCACGGGGTTAGATACAGAGTAAAGCTCCCTCGACACCATCCCCAGCAAGCACTCCAGGACAGGTTCAGCATGGAATTAGATACAGAGTAAAGCTCCCTCTACACTGTCCGCATCAAACACTCCCAGGACAGGTACAGCACGGGGTTAGATACAGTGTAAAGCACCCGCTACACTGTCCCGATCAAACACTCGCAGCACAGGTACAGCACGGGGTTAGATACAGAATAAAGCACCCACTACACTGTCCCCATCAAACGCTCCCAGGACAGGTGCAGCGCGGAGTTAGATACAGAATAATACTCCCTCTACACTGTCCCCATCAAACACTCCCAGGGCAGGTACAGCACGGGGTTAGATACAGAGTAAAGCTCCCTCTACACCGTCCCCATCAAAACTCCCAGGACAGGTACAGTCCGGGGTTAGATACAGAGTAAAGCTCCCTCTACACTGTCCCCATCAAACACTCCCAGGACAGGTACAGCACGTGGTTAGATACAGAGTAAAGCTCCCTCTACACCATCCCCATCAAACACTCCCAGGACAGGTACAGCACGGTCTTAGATACAGAGTAAAACCCCCTCTGCACCGTCCCCATCAAACACTCCCAGGACAGGTACAGCACGGGGTTAGATAGAGTAAAGATCCCTCTACGCTGTCCTCATCAAACACTCCCAGGATAGGTACAGCATGGGGACAGATTCAGAGTAAAGGTCCCTCGACACTGTCCCTATCAAGCACTTCCAGGACAGGTACAGCACGGAATTAGATGCAGAGTAAAGCTCCCTCTACACTGTTCGCATCAAATACTCCCAGGACAGGTACAGCACGGGATTAGTTACAGAATAAAGCTCCCTCTTCACTGTCCCCATCAACCAATCCCAGGACAGGTACAGCACGGGGTTAGATACAGAGTATAGCTCCCTCTGCACCGTCCCCATCCAACACTCCCAGAAAAGGTACAGCATGGGGTGAGATACAGAGTAAAGCTCCCTCGACACCATCCCCATCAAGCACTCCCAGGTCCGGTACAGCACGGAATTAGATACAGAGTAAAGCATCCGCTACACTGTCACGATCAAACACTCCCAGGACCGGTACAGCACGGGGTTAGATACAGAGTAAAGCTCCCTCTACACTGTCCCCATCAAACACTCCCAGGACGGGTACAGCATGGGGTTAGATACAGAATAAAGCTCCCTCTACACTGTTCCCATCAAACACTCCCAGGACAGGTACAGCACGGGGTTAGATACAGAGTAAAGCTCCTTCTTCATTTTCCCCATTAAACACTCCCAGGGCAGGTACAGCACGGGGTTAGATACAGAGTAAAGCTCCCTCTACATTGTCCCCATCAAACACTCCCAGGGCAGGTACAGCACTTGGTTAGATACAGAGTAAAGCTCTCTCTACACTGACCCCATCAAACACTCCCAGGACAGGTACAGCACAGGGTTAGATACAGAGTAAAGCTCCCTCTACACTGTCCCCATCCATCAGTCCCAGAACAGATACTCCATGGGATTAGATACAGATTAAAGCACCCCCTACACTGTCCCCATCGAGCACTCCCCGGACAGTTACAGCACGGGGTTAGATACAGAATAAAACTCCCTCTACACCTTCACCATCAAACACTCCCAGGACAGCTACATCATGTGGTCAGATACAGAGTAAAGCTCCCTCTACTCTGTCCCCATCAAACACTCCCAGGACAGGTACAGCTCGGGGTTCGATACAGAATAAAGCTCCCTCTTCACTGTCCCCATTAACCAATCCCAGGACAGGTACAGCACGGGGTTAGATACAGAGTAAAGCTCCCTCTACACCATCCCCATCAAACACTTCCAGGACAGGTACTGCACGGTCTTAGATACAGAGTATAGCTCCCTCTACACCGTCCCCATCAAACTCTCCCAGGACAGGGACAACACGGGGTTAAATATATAGTAAACCTCCCTCTACGCTGTCCCCATCAAACACTCCCAGGACAGTTACAGCACGGTGTTAGATACAGAGTAAAGCTCCCTCTACACCATTCCTATCAAACACTCCCAGGACAGGTACAGCACAGGGTTAGATACAGAGTAAAGCTCCCTCTACACTGTCCCCATCAAACACACCAAGGACAGGTACAGCACAGGGTTAGATACAGATTTAAGCACCCACTACACTGTCCCCATCGAGCACTCCCAGGACAGGTGCAGCGCGGAGTTAGATACGGAATAATACTCCCTCTACACTGTCCCCATCAAACACTCCCAGGTCAGGTACAGCACGGTGTTATAAACAAAATAAAGATCCCGCTACACTGTCCCCCTCAAACACTCCTTGGACCGTTACAGCACGGGATTCGATACAGAGTAAAGCTCCCTCTACATTGTCCCCATCAAACAGTCCCAGGACAGGTGCAGCACGGGGTTAGATACAGAGTAAAGCTCCCTCTTCACTGTCCCCATCAAACGCTCCCAGGACAGGTACAGCTCGGGGTTAGATACAGAGTAAAGCTACCTCTACACCATCCCCATCAAACACTCCCAGGACAGGTACAGCACGGTGTTAGATACAGAGTAAAGCTCCCTCTACACTGTCCCCATCAAACACTCCCAGGACAGGGACGACACGCGGTTAAATACATAGTAAACCTCCCTCCACGCTGTCCCCATCAAACACTCCCAGGACAGGTACAGCATGGGGTTAGATACAGAGTAAAGCTCCCACTACACCGTCCCCATCATACACTCCCAGGGCAGGTACAGCACAGGTTTAGATACAGAGTAAAGCTCCCTCTACACTGTCCCCATCAAACACTCCCAGGACAGGTACAGCACAGGGTTAGATACAGAGTAAAGCTCCCTCTACACTGTCCCCATCAAACACTCCCAGGACAGGTACAGCACAGGGTTAGATACAGAGTAAAGCTCCCTCTACACTGTCCCCATCAAACACTCCCAGGACAGGTACAGCACGGGGTTAGATACAGAGTAAAGCTCCCTCTACACCTTCCCATCAAATACTCCCAAGACAGGTACAGCACGGGGTTAGATACAGAATAAAGCACCCACTACCCTGTCCCCATCAAACACTCCCAGGACACGTGCAGCACGAGGTTAGATACAGAATAAAGCTCACTCTACACTGTCCCCATCAAACACTCCCAGGACAGGTGCAGCACGGGGTTAGATACAGAGTAAAGCTCCCTCTACACTGTCCCCATCAAGCACTCCCAGGACAGGTGCAGCGCGGAGTTAGATGCAGAATAATACTCCCTCTACACTGTCCCCATCAAACACTCCCAGGACAGGTACAGCACGGGGTTAGATACAGAGTAAATCTCCCTCTACACTGTCCCCATCAAACGCACTCAGGACAGGTACAGCTCTGGGTTAGATACAGAGTAAGGCTCCCTCTACACTGTCCCCATCAATCATTCCCAGGACAGGTACAGCACGGTCTTAGATACAGAGTAAATCTCCCTCTACACTGTCCCCATCAAACACTCCCAGGATAGGGACAACACGGGGTTAAATATATAGTAAACCTCCCTTTACACTGTCTCCATTAAACACTCCCAGGACACGTACAGCATGGGGTTAGATACAGAGTAAAGCTCCCTCGACACCATCCCCATCAAGCACTCCCAGGACCGGTACAGCACGGAATTAGATACAGTGTAAAGCTCCCTCTACACTTTCCCCATCAAACACTCCCAGGACAGGTGCAGCGCGGAGTTATGTACAGAATTATACTCCCTCTACACTGTCCCCATCTAACACTCCCAGGACATGTACTGCACGAGACTATTAACAAAATAAAGATCCCGCTATACTGTCCCCCTCAAACACTCCCAGGACCGGTACAGCACGGGGTTAGATACAGAGTAAAGCTCCCTCTACACTGTCCCCATCAAACACTCCCAGGACAGGTACAGCACGGTCTTAGATACAGAGTAAAACCCCCTCTGCACCGTCCCCATCAAACACTCCCAGGACAGGGTCAACAAGTGGTTAAATGTACAGTAAACCTCCCTCTACACTGTCCCCATCAAACACTCCCAGGACAGTTACAGCACGGGGTTAGATACTGAGTAAAGCTCCCTCTACACCGTCCCCATCATACACTCCCAGGACAGGTACAGCACAGGGTTAGATACAGAGTAAAGCTCCCTCTACACTGTCCCCATCAGACACTCCCAGGACAGGTACAGCACACGGTTAGATACAGAGTAAAGCTCCCTCTACACTGTCCCCATCAAACACTCCCAGGACAGGTACAGCACAGGGTTAGATATAGAGTAAAGCTCCCTCTACACTGTCCCCATCAATCACTCCCAGGACAGGTACAACACGGGGTTTGATACAGAGTAAAGCTCCCTCTACACTGTCACCATCAAACACTCCCAGGACAGGTACAGAACGGGGTTAGATATAGAGTAAAGCTCCCTCTACACTGTCCCCATCATACACTCCCAGGACAGGTACAACAAGGGGTTAGATACAGAGTAAACCTCCCTCTACACCGTGCCCATCCATCACTCCCAGGACAGGTACAGCACGGGGTTAGATAGAGTAAAGATCCCTCTACGCTGTCCCCATCAAACACTCCCAGGATAGGTACAGCATGGGGACAGATACAGAGTAAAGGTCCCTCGACACTGTCCCTATCAAGCACTTCCAGGACAGGTACAGCACGGAATTTGATGCAGAGTAAAGCTCCCTCTACACTGTTCGCATCAAATACTCCCAGGACAGGTACAGCACGGGATTAGTTACAGAATAAAGCTCCCTCTTCACTGTCCCCATCAACCAATCCCAGGACAGGTACAGCACGGGGTTAGATACAGAGTATAGCTCCCTCTGCACCGTCCCCATCCAACACTCCCAGAAAAGGTACAGCATGGGGTGAGATACAGAGTAAAGCTCCCTCGACACCATCCCCATCAAGCACTCCCAGGTCCGGTACAGCACGGAATTAGATACAGAGTAAAGCACCCGCTACACTGTCACGATCAAACACTCCCAGGACCGGTACAGCACAGGGTTAGATACAGAGTAAAGCTCCCTCTACACTGTCCCCATCAAACACTCCCAGGACGGGTACAGCATGGGGTTAGATACAGAATAAAGCTCCCTCTACACTGTTCCCATCAAACACTCCCAGGACAGGTACAGCACGGGGTTAGATACAGAGTAAAGCTCCTTCTTCATTTTCCCCATTAAACACTCCCAGGGCAGGTACAGCACGGGGTTAGATACAGAGTAAAGCTCCCTCTACATTGTCCCCATCAAACACTCCCAGGGCAGGTACAGCACGGGGTTAGATACAGAGTAAAGCTCTCTCTACACTGACCCCATCAAACACTCCCAGGACAGGTACAGCACAGGGTTAGATACAGAGTAAAGCTCCCTCTACACTGTCCCCATCCATCACTCCCAGAACAGATACTCCATGGGATTAGATACAGATTAAAGCACCCGCTACGCTGTCCCCATCGAGCACTCCCCGGACAGGTACAGCACGGGGTTAGATACAGAATAAAACTCCCTCTACACCTTCACCATCAAACACTCCCAGGACAGCTACATCATGTGGTCAGATACAGAGTAAAGCTCCCTCTACTCTGTCCCCATCAAACACTCCCAGGACAGGTACAGCTCGGGGTTCGATACAGAATAAAGCTCCCTCTTCACTGTCCCCATTAACCAATCCCAGGACAGGTACAGCACGGGGTTAGATACAGAGTAAAGCTCCCTCTACACCATCCCCATCAAACACTTCCAGGACAGGGACAACACGGGGTTAAATATATAGTAAACCTCCCTCTACGCTGTCCCCATCAAACACTCCCAGGACAGTTACAGCACGGTGTTAGATACAGAGTAAAGCTCCCTCTACACCATTCCCATCAAACACTCCCAGGACAGGTACAGCACAGGGTTAGATACAGAGTAAAGCTCCCTCTACACTGTCCCCGTCAAACACACCAAGGACAGGTACAGCACAGGGTTAGATACAGATTTAAGCACCCACTACACTGTCCCCATCGAGCACTCCCAGGACAGGTGCAGCGCGGAGTTAGATACGGAATAATACTCCCTCTACACTGTCCCCATCAAACACTCCCAGGTCAGGTACAGCACGGTGTTATAAACAAAATAAAGATCCCGCTACACTGTCCCCCTCAAACACTCCTTGGACCGTTACAGCACGGGATTAGATACAGAGTAAAGCTCCCTCTACATTGTCCCCATCAAACAGTCCCAGGACAGGTGCAGCACGGGGTTAGATACAGAGTAAAGCTCCCTCTTCACTGTCCCCATCAAACGCTCCCAGGACAGGTACAGCTCGGGGTTAGATACAGAGTAAAGCTACCTCTACACCATCCCCATCAAACACTCCCAGGACAGGTACAGCACGGTGTTAGATACAGAGTAAAGCTCCCTCTACACTGTCCCCATCAAACACTCCCAGGACAGGGACGACACGCGGTTAAATACATAGTAAACCTCCCTCCACACTGTCCCCATCAAACACTCCCAGGACAGGTACAGCATGGGGTTAGATACAGAGTAAAGCTCCCACTACACCGTCCCCATCATACACTCCCAGGGCAGGTACAGCACAGGTTTAGATACAGAGTAAAGCACCCGCTACACTGTCCCCATCAAACACTCGCAGGACAGGTACAGTACGGGGTTAGATACAGAATAAAGCTCCCTCTACACTGTCCCGATCAAACACTCCCAAGACAGGTACAGCACGTGGTTAGATATATAGTAAACCTCCCTCTGCACTGTCCCCATCAAACACTCCCAGGACAGGTACAGCACGGGGTTAGATACAGAGTAAAGCTCCCTCTGCACCTTCACCATCAAATACTCCCAGGACAGGTACAGCACGGAATTAGATACAGAGTAAAGCACCCGCTACGTTGTCCCCATTAAACACTCGCAGGACAGGTACAGCACGGGGTTAGATACAGAATAAAGCTCCCTCTGCGCTGTCCCCATCAAACACTTCCAGGACAGGTACAGCACGGTCTTAGATACAGAGTAAAGCTCCCTCTACATTGTCCCCAGTAAACACTCCCAGGGCAGGTACAGCACGGGGTTAGATACAGAGTGAAGCTCCCTCTACATTGTCCCCATCAAACACTCCCAGGGCAGGTACAGCACGGGGTTAGATACAGAGTAAAGCTCCCTCTACACTGTCCCCATCAAACACTCCCAGGACAGGTACAACACGGGGTTAGATTCAGAGTAAAGCTCCCTCTACACCGTCCCCATATATCACTCCCACGACAGATACATCACGGGATTAGATACAGATTAAAGCTCCCCCTACACTGTCCCCATCGAGCACTCCCAGGACAGGTACAGCACGGGGTTAGATACAGAATAAAACTCCCTCTACACTGGCCCAATCAAACACTTCCAGGACAGGTACAGCACGGGGTTACTTACAGAGTAAAGCTCCCTCTGCACTGTCCCCATCAAACACTCCCAGAACAGGTACAGCATGGGGTTAGATACAGAGTAAAGCTCCCTCTGCACCTTCCCATCAAACACTCCCAGGACAGGTAAAGCACGGGATTAGATACAGAATAAAGCACCCACTACACTGTCCCCATCAAACACTCCCAGGACACGTGCAGCACGGGGTTAGACACAGAATAAAGCTCCCTCTACACAGTGCCCATCAAACACTCCCAGGACAGGTGCAGCACGGGGTTAGATACAGAGTAAAGCTCCCTCTACACTGTCCCCATCAAACACTCCCTGGACAGTTACAGCACGGGGTTAGATACAGAGTAAAGCTCCCTCGACACCATCCCCAGCAAGCACTCCCAGGACAGGTACAGCACGGAATTAGATACAGAGTAAAGCACCCGCTACACTGTCCCCATCAAACACTCCCAGGACAGGTACAGCACGGAGTTAGATACAGAGTAAAGGTCCCACTACACTGTCCCCATCAAACACTCCCAGGACAGTTACAGCACGGGGTTAGATAGAGAGTAAAGCTCCCTCTACACTGTCCCCATCCATCACTCCCAGGACTGGTACAGCACGGGGTTAGATACAGGGTAAAGTTCCCTCTACACTGTCCCCATCAAACACTGCCAGGACAGGTACAGCATGGGGTTAGTTACAGAGTAATGCTCCCTCGACACCATCCCCATCAAACACTCCCAGGACAGGTTCAGCACGGAATTAGATACAGAGTAAAGCACCCGCTACACTGTCCCCATCAAACACTCCCAGGACAGGTACAGCACGGGGTTAGATACAAAGTAATGCTCCCTCTACATTGTCCCCATCAAACACTCCCAGGGCAGGTAGAGCACGGGGTTAGATACAGAGTAAAGCTCCCTCTGCACTGTCCCCATTGAGCACTCCCAGGACAGGTGCAGCGCGGATTTAGAAACAGAATAATACTCCCTCTGCCCTGTCCCCATCAAACACTCCCTGGACAGTTACAGCACAGGGTTATAAACAAAATAAAGATCCCGCTACACTGTCCCCATCAAACGCTCCCAGGACAGGTATAGCTCGGAGTTAGATACAGAGTAAACCTCCCTCTATGCTGGCCCCATCAAACATTCCCAGGACAGGTATAGCACTGGGTTAGATATAGAGTAAAGCTCCATCTACACCATCCCCATCAAACAATCCCAGGGCATGGACAACACGGGGTTAAATATATTGTAAACCTCCCTCTGCACTGTGCCCATCAAACACTCCCAGGACAGGTACAGCACGGGGTTAGATACAGAGCATAGCTCCCTCTACACCGTCCCCATCCATCACTCCCAGGACAGGTACAGCACGGGGTTAGATACAGGGTAAAGTTCCCTCTACACTGTCCCCATCAAAGACTGCCAGGACAGGTACAGCATGGGGTTAGATACCTAGTAAAGCTCCCTCTACATCATCCCCATCAAACACTCCCAGCACAGGTACAGCACGTTTTAGATACAGAATTAAGCACCCACTACACTGTCCCCATCAAACACTCTGCAGGACAGGTACAGCACTGGGTTAGATACAGAATGAAGATCCTTCTACACTGTCCCCATCAAACACTCCCAGGACAGGTACAGCACGGAATTAGATAGAGAGTAAAGCTCCCTCTACACTGTCCCCATCAAACACTCCCAGGACAGGTACAGCACGGGGTTAGATACAGAGTAAATCACCCACTACACTGTCCTCATCAAACACTCCTAGGGCAGGTACAGCACGGGGTTAGATACAGAGTAAAGCTCCCTCTACATTGTCCCCATCAAACACTCCCAGGACGGGTACAGCATGGGGTTAGATACAGAATAAAGCTCCCTCTACACTGTTCCCATCAAACACTCCCAGGACAGGTACAGCACGGGGTTAGATACAGAGTAAAGCTCCTTCTTCATTTTCCCCATTAAACACTCCCAGGGCAGGTACAGCACGGGGTTAGATACAGAGTAAAGCTCCCTCTACATTGTCCCCATCAAACACTCCCAGGGCAGGTACAGCACGGGGTTAGATACAGAGTAAAGCTCTCTCTACACTGACCCCATCAAACACTCCCAGGACAGGTACAGCACAGGGTTAGATACAGAGTAAAGCTCCCTCTACACTGTCCCCATCCATCACTCCCAGAACAGATACTCCATGGGATTAGATACAGATTAAAGCACCCCCTACGCTGTCCCCATCGAGCACTCCCCGGACAGGTACAGCACGGGGTTAGATACAGAATAAAACTCCCTCTACACCTTCACCATCAAACACTCCCAGGACAGCTACATCATGTGGTCAGATACAGAGTAAAGCTCCCTCTACTCTGTCCCCATCAAACACTCCCAGGACAGGTACAGCTCGGGGTTCGATACAGAATAAAGCTCCCTCTTCACTGTCCCCATTAACCAATCCCAGGACAGGTACAGCACGGGGTTAGATACAGAGTAAAGCTCCCTCTACACCATCCCCATCAAACACTTCCAGGACAGGGACAACACGGGGTTAAATATATAGTAAACCTCCCTCTACGCTGTCCCCATCAAACACTCCCAGGACAGTTACAGCACGGTGTTAGATACAGAGTAAAGCTCCCTCTACACCATTCCCATCAAACACTCCCAGGACAGGTACAGCACAGGGTTAGATACAGAGTAAAGCTCCCTCTACACTGTCCCCGTCAAACACACCAAGGACAGGTACAGCACAGGGTTAGATACAGATTTAAGCACCCACTACACTGTCCCCATCGAGCACTCCCAGGACAGGTGCAGCGCGGAGTTAGATACGGAATAATACTCCCTCTACACTGTCCCCATCAAACACTCCCAGGTCAGGTACAGCACGGTGTTATAAACAAAATAAAGATCCCGCTACACTGTCCCCCTCAAACACTCCTTGGACCGTTACAGCACGGGATTAGATACAGAGTAAAGCTCCCTCTACATTGTCCCCAGTAAACACTCCCAGGGCAGGTACAGCACGGGGTTAGATACAGAGTAAAGCTCCCTCTACATTGTCCCCATCAAACACTCCTAGGGCAGGTACAGCACGGGGTTAGATACAGAGTAAAGCTCCCTCTACACTGTCCCCATCAAACACTCCCAGGACTGGTACAACACGGGGTTAGATACAGAGTAAAGCTCCCTCTACACCGTCCCCATCTATCACTCCCAGGACAGATACATCACGGGATTGGATACAGATTAAAGCTCCCCCTACACTGTCCCCATCGAGCACTCCCAGGACAGGTGCAGCACGGGGTTAGATACAGTGTAAAGCTCCCTCTACACTGTCCCCATCAAACACTCCCTGGACAGTTACAGCACGGAGTTAGATACAGAGTAAAGCTCCCTCGACACATTCCCCAGCAAGCACTCCCAGGACAGGTACAGCACGGAATTAGATACAGAGTAAAGCACCCGCTACACTGTCCGCATCAAACACTTCCAGGACAGGTACAGCATGGAGTTAGATATAGAGTAAAGCTCCCTCTACACTGTCCCCATCAAACACTCCCAGGACAGTTACAGCACGGGGTTAGATACAGGGTAAAGTTCCCTCTACACTGTCCCCATCAAACACTGCCAGGACAGGTACAGCATGGGGTTAGATACAGAGAAAAGCTCCCTCGACACCATCCCCATCAAGCACTCCAGGACAGGTTCAGCACGGAATTAGATACAGAGTAAAGCTCCCTCTACACTGTCCCCATCAAACACTCCCTGGACAGGTACAGCAGGCGATTAGATACAGTGTAAAGCACCCGCTACACTGTCCCGATCAAACACTCGCAGCACAGGTACAGCACGGGGTTAGATACAGAATAAAGCCACCACTACACTGTCCCCATCAAACACTCCCTGGACAGGTACAGCAGGGGATTAGATACAGAGTAAAGCACCCTCTACACTGTCCCCATCAAATAATCCCAGGACAGGTACAGCAGGGGTTAGGTACAGAATAAAGCTCCCTCTACACCGTCTCCATCAAACACTTCCAGGACAGGTACAGCACGGGGTTAGATACAGAATAAAGCTCCCTCTGCACTGTCCCCATCAAACAGTACTAGGACAGGTACAGCACGGGGTTAGATACAAAGCAAAGCTCCCTCTACACTGTCCCCATCAAACACTCCCAGGACAGGTACAGCACGGGGTTAGATACAGAGTAAAGCTCCCTCTGCACCTTCACCATCAAACATTCCCAGGACAGCTACAGCATGGGTCAGATACAGAGTAAAGCTCCCTCGACACTGTCCCTATCAAGCACTCCCAGGACAGGTACAGCACGGGGTTAGATACAGAGTAAAGCTCCCTCTACACCATCCCCATCAAACACTCCCAGGACAGGTACAGCACGGGATTAGATACAGAGTAAATCACCCACTCCACTGTCCTCATCAAACACTCCCAGAACAGGTTCAGCACGGGGTTAGATACAGAATAAAGCTCCCTCTACACTGTCTCCATCAAACTCTCCCAGGACATTACAGCACGGGGTTGGATACGCGCTAAATTTCCCACTACACTGCCCCATGAAACTCTCCCAGGACAGGTACAGCATGGGGTGAGATGCAGAGTAAAGCGCCCTCGACACCATCCCTATCAAGCACTCCGAGGACAGGTACAGCACGGAATTAGATACAGAGTAAAGCACCCGCTACACTGTCCCCATTAAACACTCGCAGGACAGGTACAGCATGGGGTTAGATACAGAATAAAGCTCCCTCTGCGCTGTCCCCATCAAACACTTCCAGGACAGGTACAGCACGGGCTTAGATACAGAGTAAAGCTCCCTCTACATTGTCCCCAGTAAACACTCCCAGGTCAGGTACAGCACGGGGTTAGATACAGAATAAAACTCCCTCTACACTGGCCCCATCTAACACTTCCAGGACAGGTACAGCACGGGGTTACTTACAGAGTAAAGCTCCCTCTGCACTGTCCCCATCAAACACTCCCAGAACAGGTACAGCACGGGGTTAGATACAGAGTAAAGCTCCCTCTACACCTTCCCATCAAACACTGCCAGGACAGGTAGAGCACGGGATTAGATACAGAATAAAGCACCCACTACACTGTCCCCATCAAACACTCCCAGCACACGTGCAGCACGGGGTTAGACACAGAATAAAGCTCCCTCTACACTGTCCCCATCAAACACTCCCAGGACAGGTGCAGCACGGGGTTAGATACGGAGTAAAGCTCCCTCTGCACTGTCCCCATCAAACACTCCCTGGACAGTTACAGCACGGGGTTAGATACAGAGTAAAGCTCCCTCGACACCATCCCCAGCAAGCACTCCAGGACAGGTTCAGCATGGAATTAGATACAGAGTAAAGCTCCCTCTACACTGTCCGCATCAAACACTCCCAGGACAGGTACAGCACGGGGTTAGATACAGTGTAAAGCACCCGCTACACTGTCCCGATCAAACACTCGCAGCACAGGTACAGCACGGGGTTAGATACAGAATAAAGCACCCACTACACTGTCCCCATCAAACGCTCCCAGGACAGGTGCAGCGCGGAGTTAGATACAGAATAATACTCCCTCTACACTGTCCCCATCAAACACTCCCAGGGCAGGTACAGCACGGGGTTAGATACAGAGTAAAGCTCCCTCTACACCGTCCCCATCAAAACTCCCAGGACAGGTACAGTCCGGGGTTAGATACAGAGTAAAGCTCCCTCTACACTGTCCCCATCAAACACTCCCAGGACAGGTACAGCACGTGGTTAGATACAGAGTAAAGCTCCCTCTACACCATCCCCATCAAACACTCCCAGGACAGGTACAGCACGGTCTTAGATACAGAGTAAAACCCCCTCTGCACCGTCCCCATCAAACACTCCCAGGACAGGTACAGCACGGGGTTAGATAGAGTAAAGATCCCTCTACGCTGTCCTCATCAAACACTCCCAGGATAGGTACAGCATGGGGACAGATTCAGAGTAAAGGTCCCTCGACACTGTCCCTATCAAGCACTTCCAGGACAGGTACAGCACGGAATTAGATGCAGAGTAAAGCTCCCTCTACACTGTTCGCATCAAATACTCCCAGGACAGGTACAGCACGGGATTAGTTACAGAATAAAGCTCCCTCTTCACTGTCCCCATCAACCAATCCCAGGACAGGTACAGCACGGGGTTAGATACAGAGTATAGCTCCCTCTGCACCGTCCCCATCCAACACTCCCAGAAAAGGTACAGCATGGGGTGAGATACAGAGTAAAGCTCCCTCGACACCATCCCCATCAAGCACTCCCAGGTCCGGTACAGCACGGAATTAGATACAGAGTAAAGCATCCGCTACACTGTCACGATCAAACACTCCCAGGACCGGTACAGCACGGGGTTAGATACAGAGTAAAGCTCCCTCTACACTGTCCCCATCAAACACTCCCAGGACGGGTACAGCATGGGGTTAGATACAGAATAAAGCTCCCTCTACACTGTTCCCATCAAACACTCCCAGGACAGGTACAGCACGGGGTTAGATACAGAGTAAAGCTCCCTCTACATTGTCCCCATCAAACACTCCCAGGGCAGGTACAGCACTTGGTTAGATACAGAGTAAAGCTCTCTCTACACTGACCCCATCAAACACTCCCAGGACAGGTACAGCACAGGGTTAGATACAGAGTAAAGCTCCCTCTACACTGTCCCCATCCATCAGTCCCAGAACAGATACTCCATGGGATTAGATACAGATTAAAGCACCCCCTACACTGTCCCCATCGAGCACTCCCCGGACAGTTACAGCACGGGGTTAGATACAGAATAAAACTCCCTCTACACCTTCACCATCAAACACTCCCAGGACAGCTACATCATGTGGTCAGATACAGAGTAAAGCTCCCTCTACTCTGTCCCCATCAAACACTCCCAGGACAGGTACAGCTCGGGGTTCGATACAGAATAAAGCTCCCTCTTCACTGTCCCCATTAACCAATCCCAGGACAGGTACAGCACGGGGTTAGATACAGAGTAAAGCTCCCTCTACACCATCCCCATCAAACACTTCCAGGACAGGTACTGCACGGTCTTAGATACAGAGTATAGCTCCCTCTACACCGTCCCCATCAAACTCTCCCAGGACAGGGACAACACGGGGTTAAATATATAGTAAACCTCCCTCTACGCTGTCCCCATCAAACACTCCCAGGACAGTTACAGCACGGTGTTAGATACAGAGTAAAGCTCCCTCTACACCATTCCTATCAAACACTCCCAGGACAGGTACAGCACAGGGTTAGATACAGAGTAAAGCTCCCTCTACACTGTCCCCATCAAACACACCAAGGACAGGTACAGCACAGGGTTAGATACAGATTTAAGCACCCACTACACTGTCCCCATCGAGCACTCCCAGGACAGGTGCAGCGCGGAGTTAGATACGGAATAATACTCCCTCTACACTGTCCCCATCAAACACTCCCAGGTCAGGTACAGCACGGTGTTATAAACAAAATAAAGATCCCGCTACACTGTCCCCCTCAAACACTCCTTGGACCGTTACAGCACGGGATTCGATACAGAGTAAAGCTCCCTCTACATTGTCCCCATCAAACAGTCCCAGGACAGGTGCAGCACGGGGTTAGATACAGAGTAAAGCTCCCTCTTCACTGTCCCCATCAAACGCTCCCAGGACAGGTACAGCTCGGGGTTAGATACAGAGTAAAGCTACCTCTACACCATCCCCATCAAACACTCCAAGGACAGGTACAGCACGGTGTTAGATACAGAGTAAAGCTCCCTCTACACTGTCCCCATCAAACACTCCCAGGACAGGGACGACACGCGGTTAAATACATAGTAAACCTCCCTCCACGCTGTCCCCATCAAACACTCCCAGGACAGGTACAGCATGGGGTTAGATACAGAGTAAAGCTCCCTCTACACTGTCCCCATCAAACACTCCCAGGACAGGTACAGCACAGGGTTAGATATAGAGTAAAGCTCCCTCTACACTGTCCCCATCAATCACTCCCAGGACAGGTACAACACGGGGTTTGATACAGAGTAAAGCTCCCTCTACACTGTCACCATCAAACACTCCCAGGACAGGTACAGAACGGGGTTAGATATAGAGTAAAGCTCCCTCTACACTGTCCCCATCATACACTCCCAGGACAGGTACAACAAGGGGTTAGATACAGAGTAAACCTCCCTCTACACCGTGCCCATCCATCACTCCCAGGACAGGTACAGCACGGGGTTAGATAGAGTAAAGATCCCTCTACGCTGTCCCCATCAAACACTCCCAGGATAGGTACAGCATGGGGACAGATACAGAGTAAAGGTCCCTCGACACTGTCCCTATCAAGCACTTCCAGGACAGGTACAGCACGGAATTTGATGCAGAGTAAAGCTCCCTCTACACTGTTCGCATCAAATACTCCCAGGACAGGTACAGCACGGGATTAGTTACAGAATAAAGCTCCCTCTTCACTGTCCCCATCAACCAATCCCAGGACAGGTACAGCACGGGGTTAGATACAGAGTATAGCTCCCTCTGCACCGTCCCCATCCAACACTCCCAGAAAAGGTACAGCATGGGGTGAGATACAGAGTAAAGCTCCCTCGACACCATCCCCATCAAGCACTCCCAGGTCCGGTACAGCACGGAATTAGATACAGAGTAAAGCACCCGCTACACTGTCACGATCAAACACTCCCAGGACCGGTACAGCACAGGGTTAGATACAGAGTAAAGCTCCCTCTACACTGTCCCCATCAAACACTCCCAGGACGGGTACAGCATGGGGTTAGATACAGAATAAAGCTCCCTCTACACTGTTCCCATCAAACACTCCCAGGACAGGTACAGCACGGGGTTAGATACAGAGTAAAGCTCCTTCTTCATTTTCCCCATTAAACACTCCCAGGGCAGGTACAGCACGGGGTTAGATACAGAGTAAAGCTCCCTCTACATTGTCCCCATCAAACACTCCCAGGGCAGGTACAGCACGGGGTTAGATACAGAGTAAAGCTCTCTCTACACTGACTCCATCAAACACTCCCAGGACAGGTACAGCACAGGGTTAGATACAGAGTAAAGCTCCCTCTACACTGTCCCCATCCATCACTCCCAGAACAGATACTCCATGGGATTAGATACAGATTAAAGCACCCCCTACGCTGTCCCCATCGAGCACTCCCCGGACAGGTACAGCACGGGGTTAGATACAGAATAAAACTCCCTCTACACCTTCACCATCAAACACTCCCAGGACAGCTACATCATGTGGTCAGATACAGAGTAAAGCTCCCTCTACTCTGTCCCCATCAAACACTCCCAGGACAGGTACAGCTCGGGGTTCGATACAGAATAAAGCTCCCTCTTCACTGTCCCCATTAACCAATCCCAGGACAGGTACAGCACGGGGTTAGATACAGAGTAAAGCTCCCTCTACACCATCCCCATCAAACACTTCCAGGACAGGTACTGCACGGTCTTAGATACAGAGTATAGCTCCCTCTACACCGTCCCCATCAAACTCTCCCAGGACAGGGACAACACGGGGTTAAATATATAGTAAACCTCCCTCTACGCTGTCCCCATCAAACACTCCCAGGACAGTTACAGCACGGTGTTAGATACAGAGTAAAGCTCCCTCTACACCATTCCTATCAAACACTCCCAGGACAGGTACAGCACAGGGTTAGATACAGAGTAAAGCTCCCTCTACACTGTCCCCATCAAACACACCAAGGACAGGTACAGCACAGGGTTAGATACAGATTTAAGCACCCACTACACTGTCCCCATCGAGCACTCCCAGGACAGGTGCAGCGCGGAGTTAGATACGGAATAATACTCCCTCTACACTGTCCCCATCAAACACTCCCAGGTCAGGTACAGCACGGTGTTATAAACAAAATAAAGATCCCGCTACACTGTCCCCCTCAAACACTCCTTGGACCGTTACAGCACGGGATTCGATACAGAGTAAAGCTCCCTCTACATTGTCCCCATCAAACAGTCCCAGGACAGGTGCAGCACGGGGTTAGATACAGAGTAAAGCTCCCTCTTCACTGTCCCCATCAAACGCTCCCAGGACAGGTACAGCTCGGGGTTAGATACAGAGTAAAGCTACCTCTACACCATCCCCATCAAACACTCCAAGGACAGGTACAGCACGGTGTTAGATACAGAGTAAAGCTCCCTCTACACTGTCCCCATCAAACACTCCCAGGACAGGGACGACACGCGGTTAAATACATAGTAAACCTCCCTCCACACTGTCCCCATCAAACACTCCCAGGACAGGTACAGCATGGGGTTAGATACAGAGTAAAGCTCCCACTACACCGTCCCCATCATACACTCCCAGGGCAGGTACAGCACAGGTTTAGATACAGAGTAAAGCTCCCTCTACACTGTCCCCATCAAACACTCCCAGGACAGGTACAGCACAGGGTTAGATACAGAGTAAAGCTCCCTCTACACTGTCCCCATCAAACACTCCCAGGACAGGTACAGCACAGGGTTAGATACAGAGTAAAGCTCCCTCTACACTGTCCCCATCAAACACTCCCTGGACAGGTACAGCACGGGGTTAGATACAGAGTAAAGCTCCCTCTACACCTTCCCATCAAATACTCCCAAGACAGGTACAGCACGGGGTTAGATACAGAATAAAGCACCCACTACCCTGTCTCCATCAAACACTCCCAGGACACGTGCAGCACGAGGTTAGATACAGAATAAAGCTCACTCTACACTGTCCCCATCAAACACTCCCAGGACAGGTGCAGCACGGGGTTAGATACAGAGTAAAGCTCCCTCTACACTGTCCCCATCAAGCACTCCCAGGACAGGTGCAGCGCGGAGTTAGATGCAGAATAATACTCCCTCTACACTGTCCCCATCAAACACTCCCAGGACAGGTACAGCACGGGGTTAGATACAGAGTAAATCTCCCTCTACACTGTCCCCATCAAACGCACTCAGGACAGGTACAGCTCTGGGTTAGATACAGAGTAAGGCTCCCTCTACACTGTCCCCATCAATCATTCCCAGGACAGGTACAGCACGGTCTTAGATACAGAGTAAATCTCCCTCTACACTGTCCCCATCAAACACTCCCAGGATAGGGACAACACGGGGTTAAATATATAGTAAACCTCCCTTTACACTGTCTCCATTAAACACTCCCAGGACACGTACAGCATGGGGTTAGATACAGAGTAAAGCTCCCTCGACACCATCCCCATCAAGCACTCCCAGGACCGGTACAGCACGGAATTAGATACAGTGTAAAGCTCCCTCTACACTTTCCCCATCAAACACTCCCAGGACAGGTGCAGCGCGGAGTTATGTACAGAATTATACTCCCTCTACACTGTCCCCATCTAACACTCCCAGGACATGTACTGCACGAGACTATTAACAAAATAAAGATCCCGCTATACTGTCCCCCTCAAACACTCCCAGGACCGGTACAGCACGGGGTTAGATACAGAGTAAAGCTCCCTCTACACTGTCCCCATCAAACACTCCCAGGACAGGTACAGCACGGTCTTAGATACAGAGTAAAACCCCCTCTGCACCGTCCCCATCAAACACTCCCAGGACAGGGTCAACAAGTGGTTAAATGTACAGTAAACCTCCCTCTACACTGTCCCCATCAAACACTCCCAGGACAGTTACAGCACGGGGTTAGATACTGAGTAAAGCTCCCTCTACACCGTCCCCATCATACACTCCCAGGACAGGTACAGCACAGGGTTAGATACAGAGTAAAGCTCCCTCTACACTGTCCCCATCAGACACTCCCAGGACAGGTACAGCACACGGTTAGATACAGAGTAAAGCTCCCTCTACACTGTCCCCATCAAACACTCCCAGGACAGGTACAGCACAGGGTTAGATATAGAGTAAAGCTCCCTCTACACTGTCCCCATCAATCACTCCCAGGACAGGTACAACACGGGGTTTGATACAGAGTAAAGCTCCCTCTACACTGTCACCATCAAACACTCCCAGGACAGGTACAGAACGGGGTTAGATATAGAGTAAAGCTCCCTCTACACTGTCCCCATCATACACTCCCAGGACAGGTACAACAAGGGGTTAGATACAGAGTAAACCTCCCTCTACACCGTGCCCATCCATCACTCCCAGGACAGGTACAGCACGGGGTTAGATAGAGTAAAGATCCCTCTACGCTGTCCCCATCAAACACTCCCAGGATAGGTACAGCATGGGGACAGATACAGAGTAAAGGTCCCTCGACACTGTCCCTATCAAGCACTTCCAGGACAGGTACAGCACGGAATTTGATGCAGAGTAAAGCTCCCTCTACACTGTTCGCATCAAATACTCCCAGGACAGGTACAGCACGGGATTAGTTACAGAATAAAGCTCCCTCTTCACTGTCCCCATCAACCAATCCCAGGACAGGTACAGCACGGGGTTAGATACAGAGTATAGCTCCCTCTGCACCGTCCCCATCCAACACTCCCAGAAAAGGTACAGCATGGGGTGAGATACAGAGTAAAGCTCCCTCGACACCATCCCCATCAAGCACTCCCAGGTCCGGTACAGCACGGAATTAGATACAGAGTAAAGCACCCGCTACACTGTCACGATCAAACACTCCCAGGACCGGTACAGCACAGGGTTAGATACAGAGTAAAGCTCCCTCTACACTGTCCCCATCAAACACTCCCAGGACGGGTACAGCATGGGGTTAGATACAGAATAAAGCTCCCTCTACACTGTTCCCATCAAACACTCCCAGGACAGGTACAGCACGGGGTTAGATACAGAGTAAAGCTCCTTCTTCATTTTCCCCATTAAACACTCCCAGGGCAGGTACAGCACGGGGTTAGATACAGAGTAAAGCTCCCTCTACATTGTCCCCATCAAACACTCCCAGGGCAGGTACAGCACGGGGTTAGATACAGAGTAAAGCTCTCTCTACACTGACCCCATCAAACACTCCCAGGACAGGTACAGCACAGGGTTAGATACAGAGTAAAGCTCCCTCTACACTGTCCCCATCCATCACTCCCAGAACAGATACTCCATGGGATTAGATACAGATTAAAGCACCCCCTACGCTGTCCCCATCGAGCACTCCCCGGACAGGTACAGCACGGGGTTAGATACAGAATAAAACTCCCTCTACACCTTCACCATCAAACACTCCCAGGACAGCTACATCATGTGGTCAGATACAGAGTAAAGCTCCCTCTACTCTGTCCCCATCAAACACTCCCAGGACAGGTACAGCTCGGGGTTCGATACAGAATAAAGCTCCCTCTTCACTGTCCCCATTAACCAATCCCAGGACAGGTACAGCACGGGGTTAGATACAGAGTAAAGCTCCCTCTACACCATCCCCATCAAACACTTCCAGGACAGGGACAACACGGGGTTAAATATATAGTAAACCTCCCTCTACGCTGTCCCCATCAAACACTCCCAGGACAGTTACAGCACGGTGTTAGATACAGAGTAAAGCTCCCTCTACACCATTCCCATCAAACACTCCCAGGACAGGTACAGCACAGGGTTAGATACAGAGTAAAGCTCCCTCTACACTGTCCCCATCAAACACACCAAGGACAGGTACAGCACAGGGTTAGATACAGATTTAAGCACCCACTACACTGTCCCCATCGAGCACTCCCAGGACAGGTGCAGCGCGGAGTTGGATACGGAATAATACTCCCTCTACACTGTCCCCATCAAACACTCCCAGGTCAGGTACAGCACGGTGTTATAAACAAAATAAAGATCCCGCTACACTGTCCCCCTCAAACACTCCTTGGACCGTTACAGCACGGGATTAGATACAGAGTAAAGCTCCCTCTACATTGTCCCCATCAAACAGTCCCAGGACAGGTGCAGCACGGGGTTAGATACAGAGTAAAGCTCCCTCTTCACTGTCCCCATCAAACGCTCCCAGGACAGGTACAGCTCGGGGTTAGATACAGAGTAAAGCTACCTCTACACCATCCCCATCAAACACTCCAAGGACAGGTACAGCACGGTGTTAGATACAGAGTAAAGCTCCCTCTACACTGTCCCCATCAAACACTCCCAGGACAGGGACGACACGCGGTTAAATACATAGTAAACCTCCCTCCACACTGTCCCCATCAAACACTCCCAGGACAGGTACAGCATGGGGTTAGATACAGAGTAAAGCTCCCACTACACCGTCCCCATCATACACTCCCAGGGCAGGTACAGCACAGGTTTAGATACAGAGTAAAGCTCCCTCTACACTGTCCCCATCAAACACTCCCAGGACAGGTACAGCACAGGGTTAGATACAGAGTAAAGCTCCCTCTACACTGTCCCCATCAAACACTCCCAGGACAGGTACAGCACAGGGTTAGATACAGAGTAAAGCTCCCTCTACACTGTCCCCATCAAACACTCCCAGGACAGGTACAGCACGGGGTTAGATACAGAGTAAAGCTCCCTCTACACCTTCCCATCAAATACTCCCAGGACAGGTACAGCACGGGATTAGATACAGAATAAAGCACCCACTACCCTGTCCCCATCAAACACTCCCAGGACACGTGCAGCACGAGGTTAGATACAGAATAAAGCTCACTCTACACTGTCCCCATCAAACACTCCCAGGACAGGTGCAGCACGGGGTTAGATACAGAGTAAAGCTCCCTCTACACTGTCCCCATCAAGCACTCCCAGGACAGGTGCAGCGCGGAGTTAGATGCAGAATAATACTCCCTCTACACTGTCCCCATCATACACTCCCAGGACAGGTACAGCACGGGGTTAGATACAGAGTAAATCTCCCTCTACACTGTC